>NC_091435.1:120358692-120588692 GCF_964237555.1 Oryctolagus cuniculus | reverse complement strand
TCCATGTTGCAGCTCCCTTTTGCTTGTTTGCTCTTTTGTTAACACAACTGAAAGGATGGAGAAGCCACCCCTAAAATGAGGACTGTAAGGGAAGCGGGGCTTATCTGGGGGAGGGAGAGTCTTCAGTAAATTGTAATCTCAATGAGATCATTTTTTTTTCTTTTTCAATTATCTTTTTTTAACTTTTATTTAATAAATATAAATTTCCAAAGTACAGTTTATGGATTACAGTGGCTTCCTCCCCCCACCATAACTTCCCTCCCACTCATACCCCTCCCATCTCCCGCTCCCTCTCCCATTCCATTCACATCAAGATTCATTTTCAATTCTCTTTATATACCGAAGATCAGTTTAGTATATATTAAGTAAAGATTTCAACAGTTTGCACCCACACAGAACAGAAAGTGTAAAATACTGTTTGAGTACTAGTTATAGCATTAATTCACATTGTACAACACATTAAGGACAGGGATCCTACATGAGGAGTAAGTGCACAGTGACTCCTATTGTTGATTTAACAATTGACACTCTTGTTTATGGCATCAGTAATCACCCTAGGCTCTTGTCATGAGTTGCCAAGGCTATGGAAGCCTCTTGAGTTCACCAACTCTAATCTTATTTAGACAAGGTCATAGTCAAAGTGGAAGTTCACTCCTCCCTTCAGAGAAAGGTACCTCCTTTGATGGCCCGTTCTTCGTTCTTTCCACTGGGATCTCACTCACAGAGATCTTTCATTTAGGTTTTTTTTGTTTGGTTTTTTTTTTGTTGTTGTTGTTGTTGTTTTTTTGTTTGTTTGTTTTTTGCCAGAGTGTCTTGGCTTTCCATGCCTAAAATACTCAATGAGATCATTCTTAACCACCCTTTTTTTTTTTTTTTTTTTTGACAGACAGAGTGGATAGTGAGAGAGAGAGAGACAGAGAGAAAGGTCTTCCTTTTGCCATTGGTTCACCCTCCAATGGCCACCACGGCTGGCGTGCTGCGGCCTGCGCACCGCGCTGATCCGAAGGCAGGAGCCAGGTGCTTCTCCTGGTCTCCCATGGGGTGCAGGGCCCAAGGACTTGGGCCATCTTCCACTGCTTTCCCGGGCCACAGCAGAAAGCTGGCCTGGAAGAGGGGCAACCGGGACAGAATCGGGCGCCCCAACCGGGACTAGAACCCGGTGTGCCAGCGCCTCTAGGTGGAGGATTAGCCTATTGAGCCCCGGCGCCGGCCTTAACCACCCTATTTTAAACTGCACCCCCCTCTCCGGCACTCTCTGTCCTGTCTGTGCTGTATTTGTCTCCACAGCGTGGGCAAAGGAGAGTCTGTCTGGCCCACTGTCCCCTCAACCCAGGCCTTGGGCAAGAAGAATAAGGCTCCTCCATTACTAGTCTCTTTGAGAAGGCACTCAGTGGAGAGGAAATGAAGGTGACGTCACTAGAAGAGGGAATGGCAGCTGAACAGATACGTAAAAAGCTGATGTCTGCCACACACGCTACACACAGATAGTATATCAGTTCCTTTCCATTCCCTTTTGTAAAAAATCAGTTACAACATGCAGGAGCAATAAGTACTTTTTGTTCCCTCTCATGGATTTAAACTTGAAACCTCATAAGATGAGACCGTTCATGCTGCTACCACATCCTTTTCCTGCTTTCTGCTAAAGCAGGTGACCTTAGCAAATTGGCATCTTCCAGAACAGCAGGATCCCTGTCTGAGGTGTGATTTGGCCAGGGGCCAATCAATGTGGTCTGGCCATAATTTCATTTTGATTTTAAGAACTTCAATTGGACCAAATGAATACCTTGCTCCATTAAGAATGATCTCAGATAATGTATATGGGCAATGTTTTAGATATTCGTCTCTCCAGAGACTTCAGACAATGCTTCTTCACAATTAATATCCATGTTAGTACCTGCGTTTTACAAATTGAAAAAATAAGCCATTCAGTCCTCAAGAGGCCAAAACCCAGTTCACTCTTTTGACTTTGTGCACCTAACTTTCAATACACCTACAAGTATATTCTGCAATATTACACCAACATAGTCTCATTCTTGGTTGTGTCTCAGAGCATATCTGGTTGACTCAAGGCATAGAGTGTTTTCATTACCTATGGAACAGGCCAACATTGGAACAAAATCCACAACATTTGGGGTCTTTAGGAATACACACAAAAAGAGGCTGAGCTGGAGGTCTCAGACGATGACCCTGATGCCCCCGTGGGGCCAGCTCTTCCTGTGCATGCATCAGCTTAGAACTCTGTCCACGCATCTGCTCAGGGGTCCACGCAGAGTCCTGCTCAGAGATCTGTCCAAAGCAGATGGTCAGCAAGAGAGACCACTGCGTTACAAGGACATTGGTGAATCTAGAGTCCTTCTCTCCTTATTTTACCACAAGGTCAGATAAGTCTCCCATATTTCCAGATTTCTTCTTGGAGAGGAGTTAAGTGAAGGGAGCTATATTAACTTCCTTTTTTTGTATTATGATGCGTTGACATGTTATGGCCTGCTGCTCCCAGAAGTAACTAATTTCTAAAGAGAGTAAACAATTGTCCTATGAAGCATGCCTCTCGCATGCAAATCAACCACTCTTGAACCCATTTCCACCCCCAATTACTGTTTATCTAACATTCACACACCAAGCCAATACAGTCACATGCCCGACAAGGACAGGGATAGATCTGAGAAATATGCCATTGTGTAATTTTGTCATTTGGGGAACATACTTACACACACTATGGCTACACTGTCACTAGATAATATAATCCATGGGACCATCATTGTATTTGCAATCCATTATTTCTGTTTTTTCCAATTTCTAATTATTTTTAGTTTATGAAAGGCATAGAAACAGAGAGAGACAGATATGCCTTCCATCTACTGGTTACTGCCCACGTGCCTGCAATATTTGGGCTAGGCAAGGTGAAATCCAGGATCCTAGAACTCGACCTAGATGTTCCATGTGGTTGGCAAGGATTCAAGTACTAGAGCTACTATCTGCTGTCTCCCAGGGTGCACATGAGCTGGAAGCTGGATCAAAAACAAAGTAGTCAAGACTCAAACCAGGTACTCTGATAGAGATCATGGACATTCTGGTATGAGATGTAGGCATCCCACAAAGCATATTGACTATTGCATCAAACACCTTCCCCTGTGCAGTCTGCTGTTGCTGGAAATGACATTATGTGGCACACGACTGCATTTTCCTTGCCCTAGAATCACCCAAGCCTCAGCACCAGACAACTAGGGACAACACGTGTAGCCCAGAGCCCACTGACAGATTCCAAACTATCCAATCCTGAGCTTGGTCAACCCATCTATACTATATTTCCCATTTCCTCCTTCAAAACACACAGAGAAGACTCTGGCCCAGGTTTTCCTCTTGCTAATTCTGCCTGATTACCAACCCTGGTGATTCCTTAAGTGGCCCTGAATGGCAAAGTGTGTCTCCTCCTCTTGGGAACTGTAATAATATCTTCTTTCAAAGTGGTTGTCTTCATGTCTGTCACTTTACCATACCTGATTAAATAAATCCCAGGGACATTTAAAACAAGAAATAGTCAGAAGTATCACATACTTGTGTGAAGACCACAGCATTTTCCAAATATTACTTCTAATGGTAGAGATTGTGATGCTCTCAATCAGCAAGTTCAAGTTTAAGTTGGTTTATGGTATGTGAAAAAAAATTTTCTGCAAAAGTAGGAAAGAAATATAGGTTTGCAGGAAGCCCATCACTCAGACATCAGGAAGCAGAATCAAAGTTGTAACTAGATTGACAAGATGGGTTTCCATTCCACTGAAACATGACCATGGTCTTTAATCAGTTGATGATATTCTTGAGGCCCTTTCATATCCTGTATCTCATCTGATATTTATGTAACTCTGTGGGATAGAGTGGACAGACAATGTTATTCCCATGTGATAGAAGAGAAAATAGAATTTTGGAAAAGCAGTGGAACACAGTGGTTAAGAGCATAAATTATGGAGCAAGTCTGCCTGGGTTCCCATCCCAGTTCCACCACTTTCTAGCTGCGTGATTTGGGCACATTATGAACATTTCTGTGCCTCAACTTCCTCCTCTGTAAATTGGGATAAGCAGTAGAGCCTGTCTATAGGACTGATGTACAAGGCCAGTTTACCCTCAGGGAGCAAATACTCCTTGCTAGGATTTGTTGTCTGATGTAACCAAGGTTTCCTGGAAAAGGACAAATTTGGAGTTTTCCAACTTTGCCTGCCCCCATTTTTATACCCCTGAGGTTTCTATAACCAAAAAGAAAGAAATTCCCATTAGCTAACAAGCAAATACTCTTTTAGGACAATGCTGGTCCAAGATGCTCCCATGTATAAAAATGAAAGCCAAATTTTTATCAAATCCTTTCACTCTTTCAAAGCCAGTTGAAATCCAAACTCTTCCTCCTTAACTTCTCTAGGCTTCTCTACCTAGAACTGGTTTCTCTCAGCTCTGAGGTTCTCAAGAAGTTGCAGTTTGAACCCTGGAATTGAACATAGAACCACCTAATTCACAGCATTGGCACTGCTCCCACTCAGTGACGACTTCTGCTCACTCTTCTGCCAGCCTTATCTCCATGGGGGTCAAAAGCAGTCCAGGAACTGTGGAATTTCATTGCAAGACATCAGCCTCCTATTCAAGTACTTGGGTCCCTGCCAACCCTGTGAGAGATCTGAATTGAGTTCTGGGCTCCTGGCTTTGGCTTGGCCCAGCCCCAGCTATTGTAGGCATTTAGGGACTGACCCAGCATATGGAAGATCTCTTCCTGACCCCCACCCTCTGCCAAATTAAAAAAGATAAAGTTAAAAAGAGAAAAAAGACATCAACCTCCTGCTTTGTCACCTATTTCCTGTCACAGGTGAGATCACCCCTTGGCTATATTCTGCACACACCCTGATACTTATTGCTCCCGTCACTCAGGTTCTTCCTTATAAGGACAAGAAACCAACTCTGACTTATAATGAGAAGCAATTCATTAAAAGCAAAATAAGGAGCATGTGCAGGAGCTGCCTTGTATTAGTTCAACAGACCCAATTGCTCAATTGCCAATAATTTATTTATTTATTAAAGATTTATTTATTTATTTCAAATTCAGAATTACACAGAGAACGAAGGAAAGGCAGAGAGAGAGAGAGAGAGAGAGTCTTCCATCTACTGGTTCACACCCAAAATGGCTGCAATGGCCAAGGCTAGGCCAGACTGAAGCCAAGAGCCAGGAGCTTCATCCAGCTCTTTCACATGGGTGCAGAGGTCCAAGGACTTAAACCATCCTTCACTGTTTTCCCAGGCGCGTTAGCAAGAGCCTGGATCAGAAGTGAAGCAGCCAGGACTTGAACTGGTGCCCATACAGGATGCCAGCACTGCAAGTGGCTTAATGCACTATGCCACAGCGCTGGTCCCACAGGTATTTTCTACCTGTAGTTGGTTGAATCCATGAGTTCATATATGGAGGGCTGATTGTATTTTACTACATTTGATAATTATGTATACCCTTCAGATTGTTATACTTATTACACGAGTATCATGGTAATCTCATACATCAGTGTGTTATCGTACCTCTCTTCCCAATTTCATGTTGGGTGACATATTGGTGGCTTGAGCTCAGCAATGGAGAACATATGAATACCATAGAAACTGGCAAACTCTGTAAATGAAGTGGCTTGTGACATTTTTTCCCCTCAGTGAGATGTTGTCAAACATTTATTGGCATATCACTGGTATTTGGTAAGTTGCCCAAACTCCAAAAAGGCAGAAAGACCAGGTTCAGATTCCTTAATTGGGATGAGCAGCTAAACCCACAGTAGGATCAACACACCACAACTAGCTAACATGATTTGTGGGTCCTTTGTTCAAAAATATCAGAAATTCTAAGACAGCAACAGCAGAGCATTAAAAATAATGTGGGGCCCTTCTAAGTGCAGGGTACTGGGACCATATAGATTGTATGTTCATGAAGCCAAACCTGCAACCTTCAAAGTCACCCTGCAAGTACAAAGACCCCACTGTCTTAGCTACTGAGGTGAAAACTGTAGCTTCTACAACTGACCCCATGGATCTGGCTTCCCTGGACACTGCTGTGCAGCCACTGCTCCTGTTACTGATGACCCCTCAGAGGATCTTGTCAACCACAACATGATATAAAGGGTAGAGAACACCCTAAAGTGAAGAAACAAGAGGTAAATCTGTGGAAGTCCAATGTGGGCTCAGGACACTCTGCCTGAACCACTGCTAGCCTTAACCAGTTACAAATCATGAAAGGACTTAGAGAACTTGGAAGGAAGCACTCTAAAACACAGGCATCCCTTTAGCTTAAGGCCTGGGTCTAAGAGGAGTACCAGGATGTTGGGGAGATGGGCAGAGCCCTGTTTCCTGTCTCTAAGTGAAGCTAGGAAATAGATATCTGCATGTTCAGCTTCCAATGCTTCTCACAAAATGGAAACTACACTGCCCTTTGGGAATGAATTTTTGTTTTCGTCCTCTACATCTCCAAAGAATCTTTACCCATTCTGCTTCTGTTTCCAGCCTCAAAAGAAGGCATTTTTCTATTCCTCTGTCAGATTTGTGACTCCCCTGGCATTCTTGATCTCATCCCAGATGCCTTGGAGAATCTCGGAGCATCTTGTAACTTCAGTCCTTTCTTCCCCCAAGTTCTTAGAATAGACATGTTCCCCAGCCTAGGCCAGTTCAGCATTTTTGGGACCTGGGTTAGGACAACAAATCAAAGTTCCTCTGGTGGTGTCATGTTGTCTTCCTTATTCTTGTTTCTTGAATTCCTGCATTTATCTTTAGGCGTTGTGGAGATATTTGTTGCTTTATTTTTTATTCTTTGTGGTGGCTTTTGTCTTTGGACAAAAAGCCTCTGTGGCTTAGTGGAGTGTCTCCTCTTACATTGAATACCCAGAGGTGTGTTCTGGGTGTGGCAAGGGAGCTTTGGGGTGAGGGGAGTGTCCAAGGTGACATCCAAGTTTGGTGTGGTAAATCTCTCTCTCTCTCTCTCATCAGAGGGGAGGTTTGTTCAGCTCTGTTGGTGGTCTCTTGCTCACCTCTTCACCTCTAAGGAGACCAATGCCTAGGTGCTATCCCCAGTGGGTCCGATAATCTACTGTGCTGCCACAAGAACTATACAAAGAATCTGTGCAGTCCTTGGTGTGAGCACAGATCCCACAGCAGTGACCTTCATCAGAGAATCAGGGAGCCCCAAGTGGGTGGAGCCACCCACAGTGACTGCCCAAAGACCAAACCACATTTTGTGCCCTCATACACAGCCACAGTGTTTTCACAGTCCCAGCACACAATGCTCCCACAGTCACGAGCACCCCTGTCAATTCTCCCAGCCAGACTCAGGTATCTCCTCTCAGCTGTTTGCTGGGTGTGCAGACACAAGCTGGTACAGCTGTTACATATGTCTAAAATGATGCCCACATGCTCTTGTCTAGTTACAGGACACCAGTGCTGGGTGATGGGAGAGAGAAACGTGTCCCCTTTTTTCCCTCCAGGTTGTCAGGTATACTGGCCCCTACAGGGCTCCAAGCCACACTCACGCCAGGTTCTTCTTACAATTTTATCACCAGTATCTTGGGAGGCTGCAGTTTGGTCTCACCTCATTCTCCAAAGCTGGTGCTGGGTTTCTCCACTGCTGGGTTCCTGAATTTGCGTGTCCACACCCTTCACCTAGATACACACTGTCCTAATTTTCTTGGAGTTTCCTCTGCCATTTTTTCCATAGCTTTTCCCTGAGATTACACATTCTCTACTTTTTTAAAACTATCTTCCCCTAGACTAGAGCAGTAAGCTCCCTCCCTATGCCATCACCTTGGTGCCTCTCCTCCATTGTTTTGTGAACCCTCTCTTATTTTCTGATACAAGATATGTTAGGTTCATCTTTCATTTTCTCTGCCTCTGCCATGGAATCAATCCTTTCTCTAAGGAGGCTTGGTTCCTTGTACTCAGGAGTGGTATTTATAAATCAATGTTTGTATATTAGGTGGTCCTGGCCTCTGAGAGGTTTCTGGAAGACAGCAGAAAAGTCATGGCTATGATTTTAATATCTTTATCTATGAAGAGCTCACGTAAGCAGGAAAGAAATAAGACACCACTGATGAGTAAATGGTCCTACCAGACTAGTCATATAATCAAAATAGGAATTAATGAACCAACATAAGGAAAACTATTCAATCTCTTCATGAAAGAAATGCAAATTAAAGCAAGATACAATTTTGAGTCATTACTCTGGGTTCCTTTTTTTTTTTTTTTTTTTTTTTTTTTTTGACAGGCAGAATTAGACAGTGAGAGAGAGACAGAGAGAAAGGTCTTCCTTCCGTTGGTTCACCCCCCAAATGGCCGCTGCAGCCAGCACTGCGCCAATCCAAAGCCAGGAGCCATGTGCTTCTTCCTGGTCTCCCACACAGGTGCAGGGGCCCAAGCACCTGGGCCATCCTCCACTGCCTTGCTGGGCCACAGCAGAGAGCTGAACTGGAAGAGGAGCAACCAGGACTAGAACCTGGTGCCCATATGGATGCCGGTGCTACAGGCGAAGGATTAACCAAGTGAGCCATGGCACCGGCCCTGTAGGTTCTTTTCAACATTTTAGTTGGACAGTTTCAAAATGTACAGAAATTTTAACAGAAGAGAATCCTGGACACTGTTTATCTATATCTTGATTCAACAATCATCAAAATTTTGCTGTACTCATCTTCCTTCCAATACCCACACACAGGCACACTTTTGTTTTCTATAGAACCACTTGAAAGTAAGTTGCAGTTAGGATGAAACTTCATCCCAAAATACATTAGCATGCAGTTTCTCAGAATAGAACCCTTTCTGGCCAGCACTGTGGCCTACCAGGTAGAGCTGCCATCTGCAATGCCTGCATCCCGTATTGGTGCCAGTTCACATCCCAGCGGTATCACTCACATGAGACACCCAGGAATAAAGTCTGTGCCCCTGGTTTCATCCTGGCCCAGGCCTGGCCATTGCAGCCATCTGAGGAGTGACCCGGCAATGGAAGGTCTCTCTCTCTCTCTCTATCTCTTTGTAACTCTGACCTTCAAATAAACAAACAAATCTTTTTAAAAGCGGGTCCCTTTTCTACGTTAACCAAAATACCACTATCTCTCCTGAGAAAATTAAATTTTAAGGTTTTGAATTTTTTAAATTGTGGTTTAAAAGTGCCTAACAAAATCTACCACCTTAGTGTAGATATCCAGAACTATCTCATCAAGTGAAACTGAAATCTTATACACCTTAGACAGTTTCCCATTCATCCCCCAGAAAATTAATTTAATTAGATAATCCATATTCTAATTTCCCCAAACAGCCTTCAAAAAAATTTTTGACAGAGTCTCATCAATTTCCATGTCTCTTTAGTCTCTTTGTCCTATTTTTCCTTTTCAAAAAACTGATTTCTTTAAGTGTCCCATTGTCTTGTAGAATACCCCATATTCTGTGACTGAAAAACACAACAACAAAACAAACAATACAATTAATTAATGGGCAAAGGAATTAAACAGGCATACTTCAAAAGAGGAAATCCAAATGGCCAACAGACACATGAAAAAATGCTCAGGAACACTAGTCATCAGGGAAATGCAAATCAAACCACAATGAGGTTTCACCTCACCCCTTTCAGAATGGCTTTCGTGCAGAATCAACAAACAACAAATGTTGGCAAAGATGTAGGGGAATAGGTACCTTAATCCACTGTTGGTGGGAACATAAACTGGCACAGCCACTGTGGAAGACAGGATGGAGATACCTCAGAAACCCAAATATAGACTTACCATATGACCCAGCCATTCCACTCCTGGGAATTTACCCAAGGGAAATGAAATCAGCATACAAAAGAGTTATCTGTACTCCCATGTTTATTGCAGCTCACTTCACAATAGCCAAGATATGGAATCAACCCAAATGTCTGTCAACTGAAGACTATAAAAAGAAATCATGGAATATGTACACCATGGAATACTACACAGCAGTTAAAAAATTGAAATCCTGTCATTTGCTGCAAAATGGGTGAAACTGGAAACATACTTAGTGAAATAAGCTGGTCCCAAAAGGACAAATACCATATGTTCTCCCTGATTGGTAATAACTAATAGAGCACCTAAAAGATAATCTATAGAAGTGAAATTGACACTTTGAGATGCAATGACTTTGAACAGTCCTTGTTTCTACTGTTGAGGAACAGTTTTTATTTTCATACTATTTGTGGAACTCTACTTAGTGTAGAGTTAATCTTATATGCATAAAGTTGATTGAAAATAGATCTTAGTAAAAAAATAAGAATGGGAATAGGAGAGGGAGGAGGAAGAAGGATAGGAGTGTGGATGGAAGGGTAGGAATTTTGGAAAGAATCACTATGTTCCTAAAGTTGTATTTATGAAATGCATGATATTTGTATACTATAAATAAAAGATTTCTGGGGAAAAAATGACATACTCATAGTATACCTATGCTTAGATACTTCAGTATGTAATTACATAAGCATTTATTACATATAAATTTAGAACCAAAATACACAGGATAGTGTAATATGCTTGCTATTCCACATTTTTCTTTGTTTGCTTAACAATATATCCTGGAGGTAATTCCCCACCAACTCCTACAGATTTTGCTCTAGATTCATAATAGCTGTCAAGTAATTTATTACATATGTAGATGAGCTATAATTTATTTAACCAGTTGTCTATTTATGAACAATATTTTATTTTGCTTTTGCCAGTAATTGCTGTTATTAAAATTCTAATATGTCACATGCAAAGTATTTTAAAAGGGAAAAATTAATTAATACTCTCAAATTTCTTGAAACACAATATATTATTACTAAAATAGAAAAAAGGATTACCCATAAATTGTTTTTAAGTCTGAGAATATCCTCTGTACTACTTTTTTAACCAAATGAGAAAAACAGGATTGAAAGCCATATTTTAAGTAAATTTGGCTCTCATGTGGGTTAACATTTGGATGTTGCATTTGGCCACTCAAAATTATTCTACAATAAATTCCATGCAAAAGCTGATATTTAGACAATAACAAATTTTCCCCAAAATAAAAAGAAACCAAAGTCACCTTCAGCAAGCAGAGGGGAAGCATGTGAGAAGACGATAGATAGTGAGCATGGAGAAATGAAAAAAATTAGAATTTTCTTTGTTATTTGCACTTGCTTTTGGGAGTTGTGAATGGCAAATCTCATATTTTCTCTGAAGCTTCCTGGAAGAAGGCTGCAACCCCCTAGATGAGATGGGATAGGAGTATCTTCTTTCCCAGAGTTCCAAATCCCAGTGCTGCAGGTCAAGATCACTTTGGTGGTGTCATGGTTAGAGTGTGCAGGTTTGGAGATGTTAGGGATAAGGGACCCTATTATGTGCCCACAGAATTGAGGCCTCCCAGATCCTTGCTAAGCAATCTGAAATCTATTCTAAACCACTTTCTGACAAATTCCCCTCATCTTTGGCCTCGTATGTGGCCTCAATTTCTCTTGCATTTTCTGCATTTTTTCATGTAATATATATTTTTTCTTTAATGGATACATTGTTTATCTTACTTTTCAGGAAAAGATATATTTGCTTAAGAATGAATGGTACTCCTTATTGTTCCAGCTAATTCCAAGAATTAGACCCTGCTTGCTCTTGGGCATGAGAAATCCTGTGTCTGGACTGGATGAGTCATTACGCTGGCCTCCTCCCTGCCTCCCAGAGTTTTTGAAAGGAGCAGGCACAGAATGTGGTGTAAAATGGACGCGTATGACTCTGAAATTTGTGGATCTCTGTAAAAATGTCAGCTATCTTAGTGATTATTTATCTTATCTCTGCTGTTTTTATGGCCATGTAAGTCCTGAGGTCTGACAGGAAGGGTGTTCTTTAAAGATGGATTGCACTTAACTGTTCGTCTGTCATTTTCTCTGCAGCCAAACTGCTGGGATTTCATGAACCCAGTGCCTTTCATTGGCTTAATAGCTACATTCCCTACTATGGATGGAGACTTGGGGGATGGGTGTTTTTCATGAATTTTTCTCTTTGGCCGTATTTCCAAGTTGTCATGCCTCTTAGGCTTTTGTTGCAGTTTTCTCAAGGAAGATTTCTATTGTCCTCACTTACCAATGCCCTGTTGGCAGGAGCATGCATCGTGGGCCAACCACTCATAAAACTGTTGCCAGGAAATGCAGCACTGGTTAGCAGAGTAGGAGAGTAGAGCCACACTTCATGCCACCTCCTTCTCTGCTCCTCTTTGGTCTGCTTAAGCAATGCATTGCTTTCTCCTGATACCAAAAGTGAGTAAGTGCTTGTAAATTATTCAAACAATACAGAAATGTATAATTTAGGAAGTCAAAGTCTGCTATTCCTTCCTCATGACTACTCTTAACAGTTTGTTGATTATTTCTCTAGATTTCTCTGTGTAAATACTAATGTATGCATGCATTTTCAAAAATAGAGTCAGATTAGACATGCCCTTCTGCATCTTGCTTTTAAAAAAAATCATCAGAGAGACAGAGGGAGGGAGAAGGAGAGAGAGAGAGAGAGAGAAAGAGAAAGAGAGAGAGAGAGAAAGAGAGAGAGAGATTCATCTGTTGGTTCACTCCCCAAATGCCTGCAAGTCCTAGAAGAAGCGGGACCTCTCATGACATTGACAGGCGTCCAATTAGTTGAGCTAATACATTTACCTTTCAGAGTCTGTATTAGCAGGAAGTTGGAGCCAGGAGCTGGGAGCCAGGGCTGAGTATGAAACCCAGGTACCACAATGTGGGACATAGTTGTCTTAACCTCCCTGCCAAATGCTTGCCCAACATCTTGGTTTTGTCACTGAACATTCCACATGAGACTTTCTCTCTCATCTTTAGATCTCATTGTTATTAAAAGCTGCACAATATTATATGGATGTTGCACATTTCAGTTAGAATCCTACTGAAGGGGCCAGGGCTGTGGCACAGCGGGTTAATGCCCTGGCCTGAAGCGCCAGCATCCTATATGGGGCGCCAGTTCTAGTCCCGGCTGCTCCTCTTCTGATCCAGCTTTCTGCTATGGCCTGGGATAGCAGTAGAAGATGGCACAAGTCCTTGGGCTCCTGCACCGATGTGGGAGCTCCTGGCTCCTGGCTTCAGATCGGCGCAACTCCGACCGTTGCGGCCATCTGGGGAGTGAACCAGCAGATGGAAGACCTCTCTCTGTGTCTCTACCTCTCTCTGTAACTCTGTCTTTCAAATAAATAAAATAAATCTTTTTTTAAAAAAGAATCCTACTGAAGGATATTTGTGTTGTTTCCAATATTTGAATATTATAAAAAGGACTATAATACATATTTTTTATTCACACTTTGCAGGGCTGTGCAAGTGCTTTGGTTGGATAAGTTCCTAGACCTTTCTATCTACCCTTGCAAAATAAGACAAAAAAGGTTGCACTTTTTATTAGAGTAATTGGTAAGTAAACGGAATTTAGTCATACCAAAGTATGTCAATCAGAAGTATGAGCCATTTCTCATGCCTCCTGCTGGCTCCCACAGTTGTGGGGACACAAAATATTTCCTAATTTTACTGACTTACTTCCTGAAATCCTAGTTAGTAAAGGAAATGAATCTGAGGTAGCTGATTTTTTGTATTTTTTTGTTTCAATTTTGTTTATTCTCTAATTTTAATTATTTTCTTTCTGCTACTAGTTTTGGGTTTGGTTTGCTGTTGTTTTTCTAGGTTCTTGCCGTGTATTGATAGCCCATTTATTTGGTGCCTTTCCAATTTCTTGATATAGCCAGCAATTGCTATAACCTGCCCTCTTGCCACTGCTTTTACTCTTTCTCATAAATTTTGATATGTTGTATTGTATTGTCATGTTCATTTATTTCTAGAAGTTTTTTGATTTCTTCCATGACTCACTGCTCATTCAGGAGCATGTTGTTCTGTTTCCATGTGTGTGCATCTGTTCTAGAGATTCTTGAGTTGTTGATCTCCAGCTTCATTCCACTGTGGTCAGAGATGCATGGCATGATTTAATTTTTTTTTAATTTCCTGAGACTTATTTTATAACCTGGCTTGTGGTCTATCCTGGAGAAAGTTCCAAGCACTGAGAGAAGAATGTGTATTCTGCAACTGTAGAATAAAAAGTTCTGTAGATATCCGTTAAGTCCATTTGGTCTATAGTGTTGATTAACTCTGCTGTTTCCTTGCTGATTTTCTGTCTGGTTGATCTGTCCATTGCTGAAAGTAGGGTATTGAAATCCCCCATTACTATTGCATTGGAGTCTATGTCTCCTTTTAGATCCATCAACATTTCTTTTAAACAGCCAGTTGCCCTGTAATTAGGTGCATATACATTTATTGTAGTCACATCTTCCTGTTGGATTGGTTCCTTAATCATTATATAGTGCTGTTCTTTTAGCAGTCTTTCTGTTAAAGCCTATTTTGTCCGATGTTAGGGTGGCTACACCAGCTCTTTTTAGTTTCTAACAATGTGGAATATCTTTTCCCATCCTTTTACTTTCAGTCTGTGTGTACCTTTGTTGGTGAGATGTATTTCTTATAGGCAACAGATAGATGAATTTCATTTTTAATCCATTCACCCAGTCTGTATCTTTTTTTAAAGATTTATTTATTTATTTGGCAGTCAGAGTTACACACAGAGAGAAGGAGAGGCAGAGAGAGAGAGAGAGATCTTCCATCTGCTGGTTCACTCCCCAGTTGGCTGCAGTGGCCAGAGCTGCGCCAGTCCGAAGCCAGAAGCCAGGAGCCAGGAGCTTCTTCCAGGTCTCCCACGTGGGTGCAGGGGCCCAAGGACTTGCACCATCTTCTACTGCTTTCCTAGGCCCTAGCAGAGAGCTGGGTTGGAAGTGGAGCAGCTGGGTCTCGAACCAGCACCCATATGAGATGCCAACACTGCAGGCAGTGGCTTTACACACTATGCCACAGTGCCAGCCCCATCCAGTCTGAATCTTTTAAGTGGAGAGTTGAGTATATTTACATTCAAGATGACTTTTGATAAGAGTTGGCTCTGCCATTTTCCCATTAATAGTCCTATTGTTTACTTTGGATTTCCTTTGTACTTTTACTGGGAGATGTCTTGCCTTTACATTCTTTCCTAATGAATAACTATCACTGTTTCTGTGTATACCGCATCCTTAAGTTTCTTTTGTAAGGCTGGACGAGTGGTGACAAATTCTTTCAATTTCTGTTTGTTATGGAAGGTCTTAATTTCACCTTCATAAATGAGAGCTCTGCAGGATACAGTATTCTGGGTTGACAGTTTTTTTCTCTTAATACTTGGAATACTTCTTGCCATTCTCTTTTAGTGTGTAGAGTTTCTGATGAGAAGTCAGCTGTGAGTCTGATTGGAGATCTTCTAAAAAATAATCCGGAGTTTCTCTTGTGCACATTTTAGAATCTTTTCTTTATGTTTTACTGTGGAGAGTTTGACTATAATGTGTCATGGTGAAGATCTTTTCCAATCATGTCTATTAGAAGTTCTATGTGCTTCCTGTACTTGGAAGTCCCTTTCTTTCTCCAAATTGGGGAAGTTTTCTGTAATCATTTCTCTAAAAAGGCCTTCCGATTCATTCTCTTTCCATGCCTTCAGGAACTGCTAATACCCATATGTTGAGTCATTTGATAGTATCCCACAGATTTCCAGCAGTGTTTTTTTAATTTTCTAATTTCTTCTTGTTTTTGATCTAACTATAAAATTTCCAGAGATATGTCTTCTAACTCATATATTCTTTCATCTGCCTCACTGAGTCTGCTGTTAAGACTTTCCACCATATTTTTTATTTGTTCTATTGAATTCTTCATTTCCAATATTTCACTTTGATTTCTCTTTGAAATCTCAATTTCATGTGAAAATTTTTCATTTATATCCTGTATGGATTTCTTTAATTCATGGATTTGCTTCTGATTACTTCTAAGGAGTCCTAGATTGATTTTTTTAATTCCATTACTGGCATTTCTTCAATTCTTTTCTTCTTCACATTCTAGTATTTTAAGTGTTGTGTTCTTTTGGGGGCATCATCTTGTCTTCCTTATTTTTGTTTCTTGAATTGCTATGTTTATTTGGCATTTGTAGAGATACTTGTTGGGTTTTTTGTTTGTTTTTGTTTCCCCTGTGATGGGTTTTTTCTTTGGACTATGCTTCTGTGGCTTTGTGGAGTTTCTACTCTTTCAGTGAGTATCCAGAGGTTTATGGGTGTGGCCAGGGGGCTCTGTTCAGTGCTCCAGGATGAGGGGAGTATCCAAGGTGACAACCAAGTTGGGTGTGGTAAATCGCTCTCTCTCTCTCTCTCTCTCTTTGAATTAGAGTGGAGGTTTGATCAGCTCTGTTGGCATAGTCTCATGCTCACCTCTTCTCCTGTAAGGAGACCAATGCCTGGGTGCTAGCCCCAGTGGGCACAATATTCATTGGTGCTGCTGTAGAATCACACAAAAGATCTGTGCAGTTCTCAGTGTGAACACAGATCCCGCAGCAATGACCCACACCAGGGAATCAGGGATCCCTGAGCATGTGGAGTCGCCCACAGTGACTGCCCAAAGATCAAGCAATACCCCATGCACTCCCATGCAGCCACCATGTTTTCATAGTCCCAGCACACAAGCCTCCCACAGTTACAAGCATCCAGCCCCCTGTCCATTCTCCAAGCCAGACTCAAGCATCTCCTCTCAGCTGGTTGCTGCGTGCATGGAAACAAACTGATGCATTTGTTACATATGTCCAAAGTGGTGCCTGTCCTCTCTTGGCTAGTTTACAGGACACTGGTGCTGGGTGTTGGGGGGAGAAATGTGCCCCCTTTATTTTCTTTCTAGGTTGACAGTTACACTGTCCCCCTACAGGGCTCCAAGCTGGACTCATGCCGGATTCTTCCCATAGTTTTATTGCCAGTAGCTTGGGATGCTGCAGTCTGGTCTCACCTCACTCTCCAAAGCTGGTGCTGAGTTATGCACATCCACACCCTCCAAGTTAGGTCCACAGTGTCCCTCTAATTTGCATGGATTTTCTTCACAGTTTTCTCCCTAACTCTTCCCTGAAATTGCACTCTCTCCACTTTTTTTAAAAATAATTCCCCTAGACTAGAGCAGTAAGTTCCCTCCTTATTCTGCCATCTTGGAATCCTTCTGAGTATGTTCTTTAGAGGAAAGGAAATTGTATGATTTTGGAATTTGCCTGGGTGGAAAGATTTTTTTTCATTATATATTCTTTTTTTTTTTACAAGCAGAGTGGACAGTGAGAGAGAGAGACAGAGAGAAAGGTCTTCCTTTGCCGTTGGTTCACCCTCCAATGGCCACCGCGGCCAGCACATCGCGCTGATCCGAAGCCAGGAGCCAGGTGCTTCTCCTGGTCTCCCATAGGGTGCAGGGCCCAAGCACTTGGGCTATCATCCTCCACTGCCTTTCTGGACCACAGCAGAGAGCTGGACAGGAAAAGGGGCGACCGGGACAGAATTCAGCACCCTGACCGGGACTAGAACCCCATGTGCTGGCGCTGCAGGCGGAGGATTAGCCTATTGAGCCACAGCACCAGCCTCATTATATATTCTTTAATATTGTTTGAATTTGAATTTTTACTGGTTGTACTATCCTCATTGAAATTTTTTTTTCATGTGTTATATCTTTAGTCCTACATTTGGTAAACCTGTCTCAGTAAATAAGGTTTAAAACTCATAATTCAAATGCTCTAACAATTTCTGTCCAAATAAAGTGACAATGGCTTTTAATAACAACTCTATCCAAACTTCAAACACAGTTTCATAAAAAAGCTATGTTATGACTTCAATTTCTACATTCTAAAGCAGAGATATTATTATGAAGACTAGGGACAACAGTTGTAAGATTTTGTACATAAATCATTATGCAGAATCATTGACATGATGTTTTGCTAACAGTGGCATCTCACTCTTGGATATAAGCAAGCTGATTTCAGCTGCAATAGATCTCTCTACTGGCCATTTATTACTCATCATTTTCTCCTTCACATGGAACCAGACATGACTTATGGTGATCAATTGTGTCTCGTTGTATTACAGGACCAGATTCATTATCAGATCCTCGGGGACTAAGTTGAGCATTAAATATGCTTGCAGCAGCTGACAAATGCATAATCTGATTGTCAGTTCATTCCTCTGCCCAGTCATTCTTCAGCCTAGATAATTAACTTAGCTGAAGAAATAGCAATGAACATATCTTAAAATTATGATGGCGTATTATAGTTTGCAAAACCACTTTTACATTTTTTTGGCCTTTGACCCCCTTAGTAAACTTAGGAAGAAGGCAAAACAGACATTATTTCATCTGTTTTACACACAGTCATTGTCAGATCGTGTAATCGGGAGGCAGAGGGCTAAGATTAGAATCTGGGCCCCGACTATCACACTAGTTTTCTATATTATACACTATTTATGTGAGAGCTGAGAAAAGGATATATTCTGTTAAATTAGAACAAAGGACAGTGAGGCAACTTCAGAATTCCTGGGTTGTTGTCTGAGTGCAATGCACATAGGCACTGGTTCATTTGTGGTTTGAACCTACTTTGACAACTGTAATCTCTAAATTCACATGAGCAGCCAGGGTGCTCTGGTGTGGTGGGGACCATTCATTTTCACAGCCTCATTTATGACTCATGGATTTGTGCGGTTTTGAAAAGGAAAATCCAAAGAGAGAGGAACAGGAGAAGCTTTCTTTCTGTATTTAAACATAAATAATAGAAAGAATTCTGAGCTAGATTATAAAAAACAGTGAAGTGAAATGTTCTTTGGAAAACCCATGGCAAGAGCATCACTGCTGTCTGAGAAATGTCACTAATTAAAACTCTGGATTGAAAACCTGTTCACTGTAAAATAAAGAACATTCTATGGTGATGATCACATCATGTCATTGTCCCAATTTTTTCCAGGCTTACAAATGTAATAATTAGGTTCATACACTTCAGTGGTTCAAGATGTATGTTTTTAAATATGTTTTACATACTAGGAACATCCACTCAGGCTATCACTTGGTGTGCTGCTCTGGACTGATGTGCAGTTTCACTGCTTTTTGTATTAAGTGTGAAGACATGTTTGTTCTTTTACACACTAGCCAGTTCTTATCATGACAAAATACTATTAGGTATTGTCATTGCAATTATTCTTGCATGCACACGTTAATAAAGGCATTAAATGGTACACCCTTCACCAGAAATGCAGAACTCTGACAATATCCATGATATTGATGTGCTTTTTGTTGCAGTATTTTTCAAAATTTAATGAAGCGACGCCATTAGGTTTGCTCTTGGGCATCTTCCAACTGGTTAGCAGAAGGAACCGCCTAATCTGGCAAAGGAAGCTCTCACACCTTGTGGACGTTCTGAAGCTGCCTCTCTTCAGAGTGTGGAAGGAAATCCTCGCTCACAGCAGAAGGGTTCACACGCCTGTTATTTGGTTCCAACTTGCAGAGTCATGTTGTTTCTAAAACGGGGAGCTTTCTGAGCTTGCCCTAAAACATGTGCCTCTTCAGAATGTGGCCCTCCAGAGCCAGTTGTGTAACGGTGTTTTACATTTTTAAAAGTTTCCATCAGATCTATTTAGCAAGACAGCATCTAACTGAAGCCTGCACAGAGGTAATTCCAATAATCCCACCCTCGTGCACAGTGTCTGTCGACAAATAGCCCCCAGCTCTGCGTACAGAGGCTCCGAGAATGCTGCAGACCCCGTGGTCACAGGAGACACCAACAGTGACGGGGAAGGGGGCAAGAGGACGGCTGAGGTGAACCCCCTAAAGTGTGAGCGGATCCTGGTTTGTTTGCTGGTTTTCAAGGTTGACTTGCTAACCTAAGTGAAAGAAGAACTCCTTACATCATTTATGAGTCAATTGGATTCTGAAATGTTAACCTCTGAAACTAACATCTATCAACCTATGTGTGAACATTTACCAAAATATATATGTGAGCCATCATATGTGGCTTTTATCCTGACTAATGGGTCATAGGGAAGAGAGCTACTACAGGGAAATATTAGCATTGGGAAAAAAAGGAATAGTATGAAGGTATAAGTTAACAGAGCCATGAGGGCGCAGAGACAAGTACACAAGCACGACAGAACACGCTGTTATTAAAAGGCAGGTAACACAGGAGATCAGAAATCCAAGCAGTAGTTGAAAGGAAGTTGGGCACTAGCTGACAGGCACACAACATCTTAAAGCCAGGTAGCAGGTTAGTGTGAGCTGAGGCCCATATGAATGCAGTAGGAAGACTATAGGTCTGATTCTAAGGCAAAATTTCCTGTATGCCCCTCCACTAATGTGTGGAATGTTCCATTCAAAGTCCGTGGTTCTTTCATTGTCACATAGACTTATGATCACCTAAATGAATTTTATTACCAGGATAAATTAAGTTATGCATTATGGCTGTTCTCCTATGCTGAGCTTAGTTCTCCTTGGCTGGTAACAAATGGGCAAACGTAGACATGTGTGAGGACAGCTGATAGATGTTCAAAGATCGGGAGATAAGTACCCCAACTCCTCCTCAGAGGGAGAACCAAGGTGCCTGAGTGTTTGACTTGCAAGAACCTGTAGAGGTTGCTATAGAAATGTGGTCATATTGCTGGGATGGTTGGAGTATCTAAAAGAACTTGAATTTCTGAGTCCATGGAAAGCAGGAAAGGCCTTTCCCTGGCTGCCCATGTTTACAAGGCAGCTACTTAACCCATCTGATGGCCCGTGGCCAGCCTGCTCTGGGAAATCTGGGGGGAACTGTTCCTCAATGCTGGCAACCCAGGGCTTGGCCTGGAGCTACTAAAACTGAATGAAAGGGGACATTGGGGGAGTGCTTACAAACACAGATAGTAGTCTCTGAAGATGAACAATACATTGATTTCAGCTGTCACTGTGGGCCTGGAAGTATTCTAGCATCATCTGGCTCAGCTGAGGTCTTGAAAGGCCGAGTGATTTGTCTGAGCACACACACTGAGGGGTAGGGCGGGGGCTGGATCTCACACCTCAGGGCCTTCTGGCCAGGATTCTCTCCATCGCCCAGGCTTTTAATACTTTTTACGTGAGCATGAAGTGTCTCTGGAGCTTCAGCAAACAGGGTAGCACTAACTCAAAACCCCACAGATGGGGAAGGGGGTGCGTCTCTAAGCAATAGTGCTATGGTCTGTGTATAGCGTATCCCTTGAACGCTATGAGGAAACCAAGCAGAGAGTTAGACAGAAATAAGTGAGCTGGAATTTTTGCCAGCCCTGCATTATAAATTTATCCCTTCACCTGTCAATCTGATATGCCCACCTTCCCAGGATTCACCTGTCTCACCCGGAACCAGAAAGGAGATGCTATGATGGCCACATGGAAGTTAAGCTCCATGGAGAGGCAGCATAAAAAGAAAATCCCAAAAAGCTCTCCTTCTCTTTTTCCTCTCTGCCACATGAGGACAAGGCAAAAAGGCGGTCATGTGCAAATCAGAAAGTTCTCACCAGACACCAGATCTGCATTTCTCGGACTTCTCAGCTTCCAAAGCAGGAGAAATCCCTGCTTATTGTCTAAGCGCCCACGTCTCCCCCTCTGATCTGCCGTGTCTGATTATAGCAACCCAGACTGAGACAGTCCCTCCCACGTGCCCAGTTTCTCAGAGATAGAAAACAGAAATCTGAGCCAAGACTCTGGTCCCAGCTGTGAAGGCTGAGGAAGGAAGGGGAGCTTGGGGCTGCAGCGGCTCCAGGCAAGCGTCAGGTCAAGCATGCCCACAGCTATCAAGCATGTGAGAGGCATCGGGGAGAAGGGCTCCAACAACAGAACCGGATCTGTGGTGACAGTGTCAGAAACCAAAGCTTGACTCAGGCTCTCTCTGGGAGACAGCTGTCCTCCTCCATGGCGCATTGGGAGTGAAAGGAGCCAAGAGCCACCATAAAAAAAAATGGGGCTCCTGAGACAAACCGTTCCAGAGACGGCCTTGGGAAATGGGGAGTAAACCGGTTCACAGAGAAAGCAGTCAGCTACTGACCAGAGATACGCAGAACACCTGCCTTGTAGATAAGCCCCCTTCCCTATGCTTGCTCAAGGTTAACTAAGAAAGTTACAAGGCACGTAGCAACCTACTCCTGTCTCCTAGAAACCCCCTCCCCTAATGTATCCCTTTGACCTAGTACTTTTCCACCGACATTACCACTTTAGACTGCCATACAAGGCCCGCTACTGAAAATTATCCAATGAACTTACGCCAGCCTATAATATGTTAATTTTGTGGTTTTGCCCTTTAAAAGCTGTGTGAGATAGCTGCTCGGGGCTCCTCTCACTTGCTTGCTGCTTGCAGCAGCAGGGGGCCCATTTGTACAAATGAAATAAAATTACCTCCTGTTCTATTGCATCGTCTGGTCCGGAGTCTGTGTTTCTGGGGTCGTCACAAGAGGACACCGCTTTTGGGGTCCTACATATGGGGGCTCGTCCGGGATTTGGGGGACCCCAGACTCCCACACTCCATCGGCCAGACGGAGGTAAGTTTGCTTATTTGTGTATTGTTGTAACTGTGGTTTGTACTGTTTGTCCTTGTCTGCCAGGACGACGTGGAATCCGTCCTGGGGCGCCTGTACAGGCTCAGTACTGACTGGACCAAAGGGGAAGACAGACGTGTCGTGAGGCCCCTGGTCCAACCCTGGAGGACGCTCCAGTGGTGGTCTGGGAAGGAGGGAAAGAGAGTGTTTCCCTTCTTCAAAGGGAGAGCCTGGCCAAACGGCCGCTCCCTTCTGAAATTCTGGTTTCGGTTTTGTCTCGGTCTGTTGCCGCGCGGCTTGTGATTTGTGTTCTGTGTGTCACTGTTTTTGTTGTCCTTTATCTCTTACTGTCTCCCCCATCTGTTTTTATTGTTGTGTTTAATTGCTAGATGTATACTTGTATAAAAAATATGGATTGTATTCTTATAATGTGTTAATTATGTCTACCTCTCAATGCAACTCTAGGGCCAAATGTAAGGACAAATTTTTGGGCTGGAGAGGCTTGTACCTAGATTTGGCTCTGGTAACCAAGAAACTTTGCTGCCGAATGACCTTCTCCTGCTCCTTGGGAGCCTGGCCAGTTCCCGGGGAGGAGGATAAAGGAATGTTTTCTGATAAACAGGTGGGCATGCTTCATGTCTCGGCTCTCTGGCCAAGACCCGAGATGGGACGCACTTCTTGCCTAAAATCTTGGCAATGAGCCACCCTTGTCCTTGGAGGCTTTAGGGGGGAGCCGGAGCAAGCCTCTGTTGCTGCTGTTTCATCCTGGGGGAACACGCAGTCAAGCTGAATGTTAAATGTGCCCGTAATGATTACATGATCAATTGGCTACTGTGATTGAGGTGTTCTGTGACAGTCCCTTTAATAAAAAATTAACAAAATGGATTAATAACAGGACATTCAGGACCTGACGCTCTGCTTGGTATGTCATTACAAAAATCATCAAGGAGGGCTATGCCTGATAAATAAGGGTGCTATAAATGTGGGCAACAGGGACATGTACAAAAATTGTCCAGAAGTCAAAAATCAAAATAAGGCTCTTCCTGGGATTTGCTTCCAGTGCTAAAGGGGAAGGCATTGGGCCAATAAATGTCACTCCAAAACTGATAAAGAAGGTAATTCATTAAAAAACAGAGTTCAGGAAACTGGAAGCGGGGCCAGCCTCAGGCCCTCCCTACAGGGATCAGTGGACCATCTTGCTATAGTATCATTAAAGCAATGGAGCCATGTTTATTGCAACATTCTGTTAATCTATGCTCCTTTACCATCTTTCCTGTAAATAATTTTAGTGTGCACTACAAGGCTTGCAGCGTATTTCTTGCAGATTAAAAGTAACTAAGTCTGTGCACAGCAGACAGCTAAAAAGTAATTTACTGTCACAAATTGGCGTAGTTGGCAGGATCTGCAAGTATGCAAAGCAATGCCTTTCTTTAAAAGAAAAACTGAAGTTGCATGTGTAACCTGTGATGTTCCTGGCTGAAAAGACCTTCAGTTCGCCTCTTTGGTGAAGGAATGGGCTCTCTGCTCAGAATCGAGTGAGAATTGGGATGGCAAGTTACAGAGTGCACAGCCTCCACAAGTTATTGAGGTTTTGCTATCAGTGCCGGTGGAAAAGGGGGATGAACTATAGGCTTTGGGGAGGTGAGAGTGGATTTTGTTATCTGCATACTGATGCATGTGTAAGCAATTGAAAAAATAAGTACAGGATAAATGTAAATTGGAAAAAAAAATGCTGCCCTTTAGAGTCAAACTGCTAGGTAGTGGTAAAAAATTATATCAAGCTCCTGTACTGCTGCCAGGGCCAACTAAGGTTATTCAGTGTAAACAATACAGAATTCCAGGTGGATATGAGGAAAAAATCTAAAACAGTAAAAAAAATTATCTTAGTGCTGGAGTGATGATTCCCATAATCACTAAAAGGAATTATCTAATTTGGCATGTTAAGAAATCAGATAAAACCTGAAAAATGACTGTGGATTACAGGGAATTAAACAAAGTTACTCTCCCATTGACTGCTACAGTCCCAGATACCATCATTTTAATGTAAAAGGTCACAAACATAAAAGCGTGTTCTTGATAAGGAAAGTTAAAAAAAGAGATACTTTTAAAAGGATATGATTTGTAAAAATTGTTTATCTTAATGGCTGGTTTATACTGGAATGAAAAAAAGGCGGGGGGGGAAGAGAAAGGTTTGAGCAAGTTACAGAAGGTGTGAGAAAGTCGCAAAATGTTATGGGAAGAAGAAATCTTTGGTTATTTTCTTTGACATAAAATCAAAATCTGATCCTCTGTTAAAGCAATGAGTTAAAGTAATCTATTATGTTCTCTTGATGTCTCTGTTGAATTCTAACTGCTTAAAAACAGCTGTAAAAAGAGCAATAGTAAAATGAAGGGATCCTATCACCAATCAATGGAATAGACCTGATCCAGTACTGGTATGGGACAAGGGCTCCTAAGGGATGGGCTTTTCCATGTAACCAACATGCCTTTCTGCAATTGCTCCCTGGGCCGTGTGGCCCTGATGCTAACATCTGTATTTACAGCAGCGGATAGAGCACGTCAGTGGCGTGCTTTACCTGAAGACTACAATAACAATCATCCTAATAGGAGAGGACACTGCCCTTGCCATGGCTGCATCAGTTGTAAGTGTTCCTGGACTGGCTTTTGGAAATAATCGTGGACTATGAAGGCTTACATGTTTGGTGACCAAAGCAATCAATCTTACTGCTACTGTGCTATCCAATATAGCCAAAGAATTGGATCAAGTTCACTCAGGAATGCTTTTAAGCCATACAGCTAACAATTACTTGCTGTTAAAAAAATCATATAAGTTGTAAATCTGTACCTGGGGGATGTTATTTTAACATTACTAACAATGTGCCATATATAGAGTCTGTTATTGATAAACTTAAGAGTGAAATGCAACATATGTTTATTACTAACCCACTATTCATTTAAAGGGTTTCAATGGATTCATTGGTTATTAATATTGGCTGAACCGTTACTGCTCTTCTTACTTTGTATGGGATGTATTCTGTGTGTTCTGCATTTTATGCTGACTTCCCTATAGTATGAATGGACTGAGATTCATCATTTAAAACTTCGTACCAAGCCTCCTTTGTAATCAAAATAATTGATATTTGGCTGTATGTTTCATCTCTCACCTAATGTTGGGCTGGAATGGTACTCAAAGACGGGTAAGACGCTCAGCATCCTGTACCAACCTAAGACAGGGCTCTAGGCCAAGCTGCCAGAGTTACCGATGACGGGTAAGGACAGAGATGACTGAGGGCAACCTAAGACAGAGGCCATTCTCAATTTAATAAAAAAATATATATATAAAAACCCATGGCTGGCCATGGGCCCACATGCTAAGGCCTGGCTTGCTGATCATTGGCATTAGTCCTCACGCAACAGTATCAAGCCCTGGCCACCAGTGACCGTATTGAAACCCCTCATTAACGGCACACAATTTTAAGATTAAAATTAGTTCAAAGAGAAAATGGGGGAATGAAAGGAGCCAAGAGCCACCATAAAAAAAAATGGGGCTCCTGAGACAAACCGTTCCAGAGACGGCCTTGGGAAATGGGGAGTAAACCGGTTCACAGAGAAAGCAGTCAGCTACTGACCAGAGATACGCAGAACACCTGCCTTGTAGATAAGCCCCCTTCCCTATGCTTGCTCAAGGTTAACTAAGAAAGTTACAAGGCACGTAGCAACCTACTCCTGTCTCCTAGAAACCCCCTCCCCTAATGTATCCCTTTGACCTAGTACTTTTCCACCGACATTACCACTTTAGACTGCCATACAAGGCCCGCTACTGAAAATTATCCAATGAACTTACGCCAGCCTATAATATGTTAATTTTGTGGTTTTGCCCTTTAAAAGCTGTGTGAGATAGCTGCTCGGGGCTCCTCTCACTTGCTTGCTGCTTGCAGCAGCAGGGGGCCCATTTGTACAAATGAAATAAAATTACCTCCTGTTCTATTGCATCGTCTGGTCCGGAGTCTGTGTTTCTGGGGTCGTCACAAGAGGACACCGCTTTTGGGGTCCTACAGGAGGGGGTGTGGGGGCAGCGAACGGAGCCCACCTCTCCACCTCCTGCACTGCACACCCCCAGAACCACAACTTGAGCTTGGACTTACAAAAAGAAAAAACAAACAAACAAACACAGATTTGAATCAAAGATGAGACTGGAGTTTGAACACAAAATCGGGTTATGTTTTAACATCTGAAATGTCAGATTTACAGAGATGGACTGGGTACAGCAAGACAAAGTTTACTTCTGCTGCCCACAGGTGCAATAATCGGTCATCAGACTGTCACACTCTTGCTTGGCATCAGGCTGGCTGCAGGGGCTGGGGTGCAGCTGCTGGGTTTCTGGCCCTGGCTTGGAACTCTGCCCTGACCAGCTGTGTGACTTATCATTTCATGTGGATACAGTTGACAATTTTCTGTTTGTAAAGCAGAACTAATGTATGCTATGTCACACAGTTGTGAGATTTAAATACAGTCGGCACACATTCAAAAATAAGGAGTTTCTTTTATTCAGCCTCTCCGTCTCTCTCTCATTCTGCACCATATGTGCCCTCTTCCCAGTAAGGAGGCCTCCCACCTCTTAGCTCCTTGTGGGACCTGCCAATGGAGGTTCCTCCCTGTACCTGTGGCTGGGGACTGGGGTCCACACTGCATTGGTTTGCCTTGCAGTTCCTCAATGGCTGACTACTAGGTATATTTCCTTTCTGCCTCAATAACTTTTCCTCTTTGAATACTGCAAGCTTGAGAACCCATTTCTACTCCAATCCTTCATCTAAAATTTGACACTTCCCAACACTGACAACTTGGAATCAACCAATAGCACAGTACCCTGGGGGCCGAAAGCTATTTTTCTTAATTGAGGTACAACTTATTTATTGAAAAATATATAAGCTTGGTGTGCAGCATGATGATTTTTTTACAGTTGTATATACCATGCACTATGCATAGAACCATAGTATATGCAGCCTTTAGTATCTGGCTTATTTTGCTCAACATAATGTCTTTAAAATTCATGTTATCGCATGTCTCAGTATTTTGTTCTTTTTAATTGTGAAGTGGTGTTTTGTTGTGTAGATACACTATACTTTGTGTCTCCATTCACTCTAATGCTCATTTGAATTTGTTTCCAGTGTTTGTCACTCATGAATAAAGCTGCTACCAACACGTATATACATGTGCTTTTGTGAACATAGGCACTCCATTTCCCTAGGGAAATACTTATGACTGCACTTGGTGGGCTATGGGTAGGCACACATTTAGTAGTAAATCCAGTGGGCGTTTGATGGATGCTATGTGTTAGAATAAACGAGCAAATGAATGAGTGACACTTTAGTGCCACCTTGGCTTTTAAACACTAACAGGGGATATATGAATGGTGGGTAAAAATGTTGAAAATAAAACACCTCAGACGGGATTCAAAATGGTTTTTAGGGACAATGTGTGGATTTGGGGCATGGGAACGAAGAGACCCCAGGCAGAGGCTGGCCAGGGCTGGAATGAGAGGGAGGCTGGTAGGTTTCATGCAATGCTGGGAGCAGGGTCTAAGCACAGACACATTGCACACACACATCCGTATCCACAGAGAGAGCACTGGTGATGCTTCCATAGGACCCTCCATCCTGTCTTCTAATTGGTTGCCTTCACCCTGGGAATCTTTAATCATAAAACATTTAACTACCAAAACATTATCAATTCAGCCATATGGATAATGTATCAGCAACGTAGTCTGCAATTAGTGCAATTGTCAGTCAAGAGCTGCCCTGGGGAATACAATAGACCCAGAGCCCTGCCCGCTGTTGCTGTTTCAGCTTCCTCCCCACCCCCACCTGCTTTCTGCACGTCAGCGGGGCTGCTCTTCAATCTCCTGGTCACAGTCCCAGTCACTGCAGTGTTAGCAGCCCTCCCTAGGAGTTAAGGTCTATTTTCAGCGTACCTACAGGGAATTGTGGGAGGAGTAGAGCAACTGCCATTAGTGGTGGAACATCAGACATTGGAGGTAGAAGTTGAGGGAAGGGTAATGGAGACAATCTTATCACCCCAAATCTCACCTGCCTTGCCTTCACTTATTATTGGTCCTACTAATAACACAGCTCAGTCCTTTTCTATTAGGCTCAAGTTCAAAGTCCTTTCCCTGCCTCTAGGCCTTTGCCCCCTTTCTCACCTCATTCTGGCTGCACTGGCCTCTCTCCACTCCCCAAGTTCCTTGACTCAGGGTCCCTGCAGCCTGGCCCCAGCCTACTTGCACACCTCCCCCAAACCCCTTGCTAATTCTTTTACCTCTACAGAGTGTTATTCCACACTCTCCATTCTATGTAAGGTCCACCTCAGAGATGCATGTGTCCTTCCTACTTCTTCTGATGCTTGGATTGTTTTTTTAGAGAAGTTTTAAATTTGCAGCAAAATTGAGATGAAGGTAGGAGATCTCCAATATACTCCTTGCTCCCACACATGCCTAGTCTCCTCCATGGGCAACCTCCTCTACTAGAATGGTACATGTGCTACAGTTGATGAACCAACACTGGCATGTCATCGTTACCCAAAGCCTACAGCTTACACTGAGTCTTGGTGTTGTACATTCTATGGGCCTAGCCAAATATATAATGCTAGATAGCCACCATTTTCAAATCATGTAGAACATTTTCATTGTCCTAAAAATCTGCCGTGGTCTAATTATTCATCCTTCCCCCAACTTCCCACTGGAGAACACTGATGCTTTTATTGTTTCCCTAGTTTTGCCTTTTTCAGAAAGTCACACAGTTGGGATCATACACTGAACAGCTAATTTTGGATTAATTTCTCTTAGCAATATGAATTTAAAGTTTATCCATGTCTTTTTGTGATTTGGTAGTATTAGGTAGGAAGTCAGATATGAGCTTATGTGTGTGTGACAGGCCTTAAAGAGAAGACATCTATGTCCAGCATCTGCATCTGCATCTCAAAGTCATCCTGATAACGTTTCAGGGGCAGCCCAGTATTCACATCCTGCCCTGCCCCCTCCTACCATAACCTGCCAGGTGGGGGGTCCCCTTCTGCCTGGCAATCTTCCATAATCTCCCAGATGCAGCCCAGTATCTGCATTTCAAACACCCTGCTCCGGATCCCGATTCTCTAGGAGGTCCTGCTCACCCTTCCTCTAAACCCAGGATGGCGCCTGCTAACTTTCCTCCTGTCTGATACCTTCAAGGGAAAACTCAGATAGGAGATTCTTAATATGTACATCCATAAAATCCTTTGTTTCAGGAGGAGATGTGTGAAGACAAAGACCCATCTCCTTAAACACACACACACACACACACATACACGGCCTCAACCGGACTGTGTGCTCAGCCCTCTGCCTCTATGCTGAGTTGCCTGCCTGCCTGGCCAGGTGTAATCTCTCCACTCAACCATGTAACCTTGCTCCTTCCCCTGTCCGAGCCACGGCACTCTCTCCCAGGTCCTGTCTGGAGAGGTGCCCATCTGTTGTTACGGATGTCCCTTCCCTAATAAACTTTGCTACCTTTTACTTTCCACTACTCTGTCACGCCTGAATTCTTTCTTGTGCGAAGACAAGAACCCTACATTCACCGGTAAAAGTAGCTCATTTATTTTCATAAGACTATTATTTGGAGATAGGAAACTATTTAGCCACTCATTCACAGAACTGTATCTTGGTTACTTAAAGTATTGGCAGTTATGAATAAACTGCTACAAATATTCATGTGTAGGTTTTTGTGTAGACATTAGTTTTCAATTCCTTTGCGTAAATACCAGAGTGCAATTACTGGATCATATGGTAAAAATATGTTTGGTTTTGTAAACACACACAAACTGCCTAACTATACTTCAAAAGTGACTGTACCATTTTGCATTTCCACTGGTAATGAATTAGAGCTCTTGTCTTTCCACATCCCTGTCAACATGTGGTCTTGTCAGTGTTTCTGACTTTGACCGTTCCAACAGGTGTGTAATAGTACTCACATGCATGAATCTCAATTTGTTTTGTTGGTACCAAAATAAACTTACCTTTTAATTCCATCTTCCACAAACTTTTTAGAACACCCTCAGACCTCATTGTTGTTTTAATTTGCATTTTCCTGATGATACGTGGAGTGGAGAATCTTCCCACCTGTTATTTTCTGTATGTATACTTTCTTTGGTGTGGTATCTGTTAAGGCCTTTACAACACTTTTTTTAAACTTTTATTTAGTAAATATGAATTTCCAAAGTACAACTTTTTAATTATAGTGGCTTTTCCCCCCCATAACCTCCATCCCACCTGCAACCATCCCATCTCCTGCTCCCTTTCCCATCCCATTCTTCATCACGATTCATTTTCAATTATCTTTATATACAGAAGATCAATTTAGTATATATTAAGTAAAGATTTCAACAGACTGCACCCACAAAGACACACAAAGTATAGAGTACTGTTTGGGTAGTACTTTTAACCTTAATTTGCATAGTACAACACATTAAGGACAGAGGTCCTACATGGGGAGCAGGTGCACAGTGACTCCTGTTGTTGATTTAACAATTGACACTCTTATTTATGACGTCAGTAATCACCCGAGGCTCTTGTCATGAGTTGCCAAGGCTATGGAAGCCTCTTGAGTTCACCAACTCCAATCTTGTTTAGAGAAGGGCATATTCAAAGTAGAAGTTCTCTCCTCCCTTCAGAGATAGGTACCACCTTCTTTGATGGCCAGTTCTTCCCGCTGGGATCTCACTCACAGAGATCTTTCATTTAGGTTTGTTTGTTGTTGTTGTTGTTGTTGTTTTTGCCACAGTGTCCTGGCTTTCCATGCCTTCGAAACTCTGGGATCCAAATGCCTTAAGGGCTGATTTGGAGGCCAGAGTTTACAACACTTTTTTAATCAGGTTATGTGTTTTCTTTGTGTTTCAGGAATTCTTTGCATCTTTTGGATTATAGTCTTTTATCAGATGTATCTTCTGTAAATATTTTCTCCCAGTCTGTGGCTTGGCCTCTGTTCTGTTAAGTGTCTTCTGCAGAATAGAAATTTTTATTTTAGTGAAGTCTAGCTGATTAGTTCTTTCTTTTATGGCTCATACCATTGCTGTTATACCTATTAAGTTACCACAAAATCTGAGGTCATTCAGGTTTTTTCCCATGTTATCTTCTAGGAGTTTTGTAGTTTTGTGTTTTATGTTTACGATCTTAGTCCATTTTGAATTCATGTTTGTGTAGAGTGTAATATCCATGTCTGGATTCATTTTTTGCATGTGTTGTTCTAGATTATGTGTTGAAAAGACTATCTTTGCTCCTCCTTGATATTTTGGAAGTTATTTGAATGATGTTTGGTTGATACCCGCTTGTCCACTGGAATATAAATACATTGAAAAATTCTGCCTAACTCAGGGGGTGGCCCATCACATACACTTAATCTAAACCTATGGCGTTAAGGAAGTGAACAAATGGCCTTTGTGCACCTCCATGCCTTTCATTAAGACTGTTATTTCAAGTTAAAGTGGGAAATCACTATGATTGTTACTATTAATGGACCAGGTTCTGCCATTGTACTGTCTAAATTGTTCATATTTGCAGGACAAAAATTATTAGGTTTGTCTCTTCCCTTTAGAAGTGTTTTTTAAAGCATGATTTTGTTCAAGTCCTGGAACTGAGTTGAAATTACAGGTTTAGCCTTTGAGTCCAACTCAGTTCTGACAGCATAGCCACCAGGAAGCCCTTGCCTGGTAGCCCTCAAATAGTTGATTCTGACTCAGTCAAAGTTGGGTATTCCATTCGTGGACCATTCAGCTCCTGGGCTTTCTTTTCTTCTCTCATCATCCATGCATCAGTGACGCTTGTTAAAATTCTTACCACCAGCAAGGCCTGAAGGATAACCAGAGAACATTCCACTCCCCCAAAGTGCTTGAGCCACACACGGCACACACAGGAAGTAATGTGGTGTAACCAGGTAGCTAGAGTATGTCTGAGTGGGGAGCTGGAAGTCCCTGCAAGCGCCTAGTGTAATGTTTTCCCTTTACCTGTCAATCAAAACACCCCCTTCCCAGGATGTACCTCATTCATCCTGGACCTACAAAGGGGGATGTCAGGAAAATATGGATATTAAGTGCCACATGGAATTTGTGGAGGTATCATAAAATTCCCAGGTGGCTCCATGCATGTAGAGGCACCCACCCCATACTTCATAAAAGGAGCCAAATCCCAGAAAGAACTCTCTCTTTCACCATGAACCACAATCAGAGGTGCTACTTAGGTGCTCTCTCTTCCCCTCCCACCCCATTTTCCCTTCAGGTAATCTTCTGGCCCACTCAGAATGAGCATTCCTCCATGTGGGGCAACCCTCACTCATGTGTGTATGTGCATTCACTTTTTCACCTTTAAAATAAATCTTGTGATATCACCTTACACGTGTCTTAATTTAGAATGTTGTGTTTATGTGAGTCAAGGACCTGGAATAAAGATTAGATACACCAATGTCCATAACATAAGGAGCTGTAAGAAAATGATCCTTGAACCCCTCACCCAGCTTTTCCTACTGCAGGCACTGGAACATGGAGGGCCTCATGTGGGTGCTTATTGAAGGTTCATTTTATTTTATTTCTTTATAAGTCAGAATTACAGAGAGAGAGACACAGCAAGAGAGGTCTTCCATCTGCTGGTTCACTCCCCAAATGGCCACAACCAGCAAGGCTTCCACTGCTTTCCCGGGCACATTATCAGGGAGCTGGATTGGAAGTGGGGCAGCCAAGATCCAAACTGGCGCCCATAGAGGGTGTCAACACTGCAGACAGCAGCTTAACCCGCTGTGCCACAGCACTGGTCCCTATTGCAGGTTTATAAGCAGCTTGGGTCTAGAGACAGATAAACCTCAGAGTCATCCCCGCTCTGTCACTTACCAGTCATGTGATTTTTGGATAAGAAGTTTCATCCCAAAAAGTCTCCATTGACCCCTCTGGGCAACATGATAGATGTTTATAAAATGCATTGTGCCTCTGAGCAATGAGACTAAGTCATTTAAAATCTCTGCACCCCAGGGGTAGGCATCTGGCACAGCAGTTAAGCTGTCACCTGGGACACCAGAGTCCCAGATCAGTTTCTGGTTTGACCCCAGCTACTCTGCTTCTAATCCAATTTCCTGCTGATGCACGTTCTGGGAGGAGCATGTGATGGCTCAAGTATTTGGGTCTTTGCCACTTATTTGGGACCCAGATTGAGTTCCAGGCTCCTGGCTTTAGCCTGGCCCAGCCTCAGGTGTTGCAGGTATTTGAGATTTATTTATTATTTATCTATTTATCTCTCTCTCACTCACTCACTCTACCCACCCCCTTCCTCCCTGGCTTTCAGATAAAATAAAAGGAAAAACAAACCTCAGTTCAAATCCCAGATGTATATTGAGGAAGTCACTCGATCTCTTCAAGGCTCATTTGTAAAATGTAAAGTGGAATAATATCAGAGCTTTCTTCATAGAGTAGTTGTGAGAGTAAAGTGCTCAGTGTGGGTGCTTGCATATATTAAGTGGTCCACAAGCAGTAGCTGATATAATAGTTGGCATCATTACTGTTATACAATATGTAAAGCTGGGGCCAGTGCTGTGGCACAGCAGGTTAATGCCATATGGACACCAGTTCAAGTCCCAGCTGCTCCACTTCCAATCCAGCTCCCTGCTAATGTGCCTGGGAAAGCAGTGAAAGATGACCCAAATACTTGGTCCCCTGCACCCACATGGGAAACCCAGAAGAAAGTCCTGGCTCCTGGCTTTGGACCAGCCCAGCTCCGGCCATTGTGGCCATTTGGGGAGTGAATTAGGGGATGGAAGATCTTTCTCTCTGTCTCTCTCTGTCTCTGTCTCTCTCTCTCTCTCTCTTTCTCTGCAACTTTGCCTTTCAAATAAATAAATAAATCTTAAAAAAATACATGAAGCAATTTAACTTGGGACTTTGCACATATCAAAAGGATCTTTCGGAAATGTTTGGGTGCACACTCTGTGATGAGGATAATAACTTACAGGCCAAAAAGCAGACAACGACCTGTGAAACAGATGCCACGGACCTAATGCTGGTCTCTGGTTAATGCAGTGTGGCAGCAGCCGTACCCAGAGTGCTTGGGTGAGCGGTCATGGAGAGATGGTGTTTGGTGGGCTCTGCTGCCCTGGTGCCAAGCAGGCTGTCAACATCCTGCAAGTGGGGTTTGGCTTCCTGGGTCTGAGTCCTAGTCAGTGCTCAGGCCGCTGGCCAGGGAACACTCTGGGGAGGTTGGGTTTTACTTGTTCATGGGGGTGGAAGCGCTGCAGAGGAGCTGCTTTGTCCAGACCGTGTGGGCTCTGCGGCATGCCAGGCGTGCCCTGCTCATCCAGCAGTGCTCTTTCCCAGGACAGTCACATTACAGGGACCCAAAGCCCATCTGAGTGTGGGGGTGGGGGCGGAGATGGGGTGAGGGATTGAGTCTGTTCTTGAGAAGAGTCCTCCCTTTGAGTTGCAACAAGACACTCCCTGTGACTAGTACAGCTTCCCCAGCTATGGCCCCTGGAACAGTTTGAAGGAGAGCCTCTCTGCTTGCCACTGCTTAGTTATGGAGCAACAATAAGCCATCTGGTCTACCTGCAGCCCTCTGAGGAGACAAGATAGGAGGAAGTACCTCAACCTCATAGGTGAGGCAACAAAGACCAGGGGGCATCTTTTGTTCAGGTACAGCTGGTGAGTAAACAGAGACCCTGAGCCTCCAGCACTAAGTCTCAGGCCATTTCCCCTTCCTCTAGGCCCTGCATCCCTCTGCTATAGCTGACCACTGCAAACACAACCCTCTGCATACTGCTCCCAGGTCCCTCACCAGGGACTCCTGACCCCCCAGCTTCCCAGATGAACTGGGCCTAATGCTGGCTGGTGCTCCTTCTGCTTGGAAAGTGTATCCCGATCACTGGGTCTCAGTGAAGATGTTGTCACCCCCAGGACACCCTCCCTGGTCATGCTAAATGAGCATTCACCAATCTGTTCCTCATTACCCAGTACCGTGCCTTCACACCCCTTCCCCAGGCACCTCTCTTAGATTACTTTTTGTCTCCTTCATTAAAGCAAAAGCGTCAGGAGTCTTGCTCACTGTTGCCACTTCACTGGATCCACTTGGCACACAGACCCTTTCTCAGAGTGGGCCAGCTGGAACCATTACTCTCAGCCTTGAACTAATCCCAGAAGATATGCTCTGTGGGGCTGGCACAGAGGCTTAGCAGGTAAAGCCACGTCCTGCAGTGCCAGCACTCCATATGGGCATCAGTTTGAGTCCCAGCTGCTCCACTTCTGATCCAGCTCTCTGCTATGGCCTGGGAAGACAGTAGAAGATGTCCCAAGTCCTTGGGCCTCGCACCCACGTGGGAGACCTGGAAGAAGCTGCTGGCTCCTGGCTTCAGATCTGCTCAGCTCTGGCCATTGTGGCCATTTGGGGAGTGAACCAGCAGAAGGAAGACTTCTCTCTCTCTCTCTCCCTCTCTATAACTCTGCCTTTCAAATAAATAAATAAATCTTTTGAAAAAAAAAAAAAAAAGATCTGCCCTGTTTTGCCCTGTTTCCTCTCCATGGGGTGAGGAGTCCACCCACAAGGTCAAGAGGACGTGCTCACCCAAAGCCTCCCCTTCTAGGTGACACTGTAGGTCCCCAAGAGCCAGGAATTCTCTGGCTAATTGGACCTAACCCTACTTCCGGAGCCAGCACAGGCCTCTGTCTTCTCAAGGACAGGTTACATAGCTCTGTGAGACCCCAAGGCCCATGGAGAACTGGGGCAGCCCTTGTGGGTGAGGCTGCTCAGAATGCTGGGCAGACAGGGGGAATGGGCAGGCAGGGGGTTCCATATGGGGACTAGGGGCTGGATGGGGGGCTCTTCATGTACCACAGGATTCTGATGCAGAACTTCAAGGAGCCCTAGAGTAATTATGTATTTGAATCTAGCCTTCCAGGTCTTTGTGAAGGCATATGATTAAACAGCTTGTTAGCCTGATTTATTACTTAAAATGGAGACACATGGTAGGTGGACTTCCAATTATTCTCTAACCCAGAACCTGACAAGTGTTGGGCAGGCCTGCTGGCATATGGTAGACAACCCCTGAATATTGGTGAAATGAGGGTAGAAGTGAATGAAGAAACGTCTGCATGACATTTAAGCCCAAACACCAGAGCTTCCATGAGGGCAGCATGGGGGAAGTCAAGAGGAGCCTCTCACTCTGTCTGGATATGCACCACCCAGGGAAGGAGCTTGTGCCATGGTGAGTGGAATCAGGCAGCCCCGGGGACTGCTGGGGAACAGAGTCAGCCTCCGAAAGGAGCTCCAAGTAGACATAGCCAAAAAAAACACGATTTTCTAAGGCAGCCCAAAGGTAGCTATTTTGAGCTTTCCCATGGATCCCATTTTCCCCATTATACCTTCAATCACTGGCTCCATGTGTGTTTAAAATAAGACATTAGGGAACATTACAGTAAGTGGCAGGCCCATCCTATTTTTCTAACAACGGTGAAGCTTGTGTCTAGGCCCCAGCAAGATAGCATAACAAAAGAAGGAAAAAAGAGTTAATTCTGTAAAATGCAGTCATCGCTAAGTCAACTCCTTTTAAAACATTTTAGAGTTTTTAAGGTCAAGAATTAATGGTCCACTTGCTTCAAAGGAATCAATTTATTTCTTCAGCGTTCATTTTCAGAATCAATCATTTTGCGTCACCTAGAGAACTTAAGAAATTGAACTTTGAGAGCACATTACTGTAAAACACTCATCAGGCTGTGTATGACTTCCAGCTAGCACAAGTCTTCTTCACATAAATCCCAAAGATAGTTGATTTCTTGTTGCTTTGCCTGAAGTGTAATGGATGGTACTAATGTGGTCTTGCCAAGGTGTTCTAAACAACACATAGCAAAGCAAAGGGCTTGCAGGGATCAGATCAGACCAACAAGCACCTAGAGAGAAGCCACGAGGGCCAGGCATGGGTTCCAAGTTGACAGGGGCTTCCAGTGTAATTGGGCAGTGCCACAAAGAAGTCAGGGAATACATAGGATCACTTGCTTTTCCCTCTGCTAACTGCATGATTCCTGCAAGCTGGGTTTGTTTGGAGTCCTGTATTAAACAGTTATGCTGAAAACTTGGAGGGCAATAATTAATTACGCTCCAAAATATGCTTGGCCACATCTGGGAGGTTTGTGCTTTGTGAAAACATCCGATGATTTTAACCTACAGGTTGATGTTGTCCCGATACTGCAGCTAACCGTGTGGGTGACCTTGGGCAAGTCACTCCACCCTCCAGAGCTTTGGTTTGGATGGAAGATCTATAAGGCTATCTCCAACGTTAACGGTCTGGAAAACCCCACGTTAATCAGCACCACCAGGGACTCAGAAAGACCAGATGTTTGGCTTCAGAAGACAAACCCTCCAGATGCATGAGGGCGTTGAGCATCAGGCTTTTTGGCAGCTGCACACCCAGTGAATAACATTGGGAGCAGATTAGCGAGAGAGACCTGGTTAGACAGAGCCTTGGTAATGCAAGCCTCTGAGCCTGCTATTTACTGAGAAGTGGCTCTGGATTAAATAAATGTTTAAATTACACACTCATCCCAAATTGCATTTCATGCTGAGTGTCATTATTAGCATGGAGGAGAGACAGCTGCAGCCCAAGTCTACCTGCTCTCCTCTACTTTCTGGACTAATTGGATCAAGGTTAAATTCTTCCAAACAGGCATTCACAATACATTTGACTGCATGCAAGAGGAAACTTAAGCAGAGGCTACCACTATCTGTAGGGGTACTGGTGGGGGATTTGGCTACCCCATCTCAAACTCTTCACTGACTAAATTTGACCATGAGCAAATCTTGTTCTGTGATCACTAAGATCCTAGCCACCTCTAACATTTTCCAATCCATCACCATTCCTAATGAGAATCAAGTAAAAACAGCAACAAAACAAACCAAAAACAAACAAACAAACAAACAAACAAAACAACCCAGAGCAGCTTTTAGAGTAGTAGTTCCTGATCTTGGCCACATATTGTAATCACCTGGAGATCTTTAGCAAATACTGATGTGCCCCACCCAGAGATTCTAATTTAACTGACCTGAGCTGAGAGTCATCTGCACTTTAATTTTAAAAGCTTCCAAGGGATACTAATGGATACCCAGGCTGAGAACCTCTGACTCAGGGAGAAAGCTACATGGGATGTATGCCCAAACCTATAGTCTTCTCTTGTCTTCTTTCATGAAAAAGCTAGAAAATGAAAATATTTCCCCAGACTCCCTTGTAACTCAGAGGCCCAAAGGAACCAGTTCTGACCACTGAGATATAAGCAGAACTCATTGGGTGGAGAACCCAGGAAAACCTTTCAGGGAGACTAACCTGGCTGACATACCCCTTGGCCTGTGGTCCTCTGATTCCTGTCTGCTTACTGCCTGGAAGACATGCATTGTGCCTGGAGCTGCAGCAACCAGGCATATTTCTTGCTTTAGCCAGCCCAGCACCATCCTTCAAGGATGCAGAACATGAAAAGTGTTAGCTCTAAGAAACACTTTGCCCAGAGGCCAGTGTTGTGGTTCAGCTGGTTAAGCAGTCACCTGCAACATTAGCAACCCATATCAGAGCAACACTTGGGTCCATGTGTGCTCTGCTTCCAATACAGCTCCCTGCTAGTGTGTCTGGGAAAGCAGTGAAAGATGGCCTGAGTACTTGAGCCACCTATGTGGGAGACCAGAATAGAATTCTGGGCTCCGGGCTTTGGCCTGGTCCAGAACTGCCTATTGTGGCCATTTGGGGAGTGAACCACAAGATGGAAGATCTCTCTGTCCCTCTCTCTGTGTCACTCTTTCAAATAAATAAATCTTGTTTTTTTTTTTTAAATAAAAGAAACACTTTGCCCTCTCAAGGAGATAATTTCGTGTGTTTAAAAGTATCCATTACACCTAAAATACACAAGTATTAAATCAGGAGAGCTATGCTTGGATGGCACAGGAGGCTCCTCAAAACCAGCTGTGCGTTGACAGAAGCATCCGGAGCCCAGCTGCTTGGTTAAAATTAAGGTTAAGGTTATGGCTCAACTACCACCCTGGCCTCAGCTTTGATACTACTAGGCTGGGTAAAACAGTTCGTGGGCTAAAGGGTACATGGGTAGGAAGCTAAAGGCATGTTTGTATAGAAAAAGGATTCAATAATTCTGAGAAGCTTTCTAAAGAAGGCGGCATCTCAGAGGCCATGGTGCTAACAGTGATTTCTAACTAGCTGCTCTGGTTACTAAGTTATATTTTCTTCCCTTACTACCTTTTTCAGGGCACCATCCTGCCATTATCACCCATATCTTGATGTTGGGGGAAAAAAAAAGTGTGTGGGGGGGGAGGCATCCTCAGGGGAAACACAGGGCTTGAATGAGATGAATTTTTGTCCTTACAGACATTTCTGTAAGTAGAAGAGGAAGAGGCTGAAGATTCTGAAGAGAAGGGAGAAACAAAGGGACAGGTCATCAAGACAGTAAACGGCACAAGCAGACAGCTGGCCTTTGGCAGGAGGACAGACACTTCCTGTATTCAAACAGGCAAGAGGACACATCCTGTGCCAGTAGACTTGTATGCTTGCTCTCTGTAATACAGAAAGTGAAATATTCAGATAAGAATAACAGTAGAGGTTATGGTACAGAATGTTGAGAAAGAGGAAAGCAGACGTTGTCCTACCATGACTCTACTCCTCGTTTTCTTTTCTCCTCTATGGGCCAGCCTTGACCATGGCCTGGTGGCAGGCCTGTGATGACTGGTATAATGATTGGTCATAGCCTCATTGGCCTATCTACCCAATCTATCAAACTGCCTCAGTTGTATTATATCAATTCCTGCGGAAAACGGGCACAGAGTCATTTTCTCATGCGAGATCGAAGTAAGTTCCTACAATCTCTTCCCTATAACTCAGCATCACCCATTCCTGTTCTTTTCTTGGTGATGGCAAGAGGATATGCAGACAGCCTAATCTGGGCTACAGCAGATGAAACTTGGGAAATACACTGAAGTCAACATGAGGCCACTCAGATTCTGAAACATGTGTAATTGAGAGAATTAATATTTTAGTAAGCTGTTCTGAGATCACTGAGCATCCACTGACATTTCAAAACTTCCAGTGATTCTACAAGACTTACAACAGAAACAACTATGTTAACATCTCCAAACTGTTATAATCTTATCTTACTCAACTGAAACCATTCTACACAATGGCATTAATAGAGATGTTCTAAAATAGGGGGATGGAAGTGTAAGAGGGTTGAGAAGAAGCTGTGGGTAGATGAGAAGTGAAAATTTTCCCTAGTTTAGACACCATAAAATTCTCCAGGAATACCTTCTGGGACATTGTTAGTGATCTCACACCAGGCAAGGAAGCAGAGCTGTCTCATTGTGCACAGATTTTAAGAACCAAGAATGGTTCCAAGGATACCTATAGTCCTGGGAAACCAGAATTTTTGTTTTTAATCACAACTCAGGGAGTAGGCAATGAGGCCTTCACAACTTAGTGTGATGAGTTGAAGAAAAACACTGTTCAATATTGTTCAAAAGAACCCTTCCTTTATCCCTGATGATTCAGAACTGCCTCACCATAATTCCCATCATACTTCCCCTTTTGTTCATACTCCTCCCAACGGAGTCTTCATCCTCCAGTTCCTCAGGGTCAGAGCTTCTACATCTTCTTTTTCCCATCAGTGATGCCAAAAAACTAATCTAGTAACTCCTTCTTTCACAATGCAAGTCTCTAAGACGTGGCACACTTCTCCTCTCAAAGTGACCAACAATTACAGCACTAGAAAAGTGGAATCTCCCTTAGCAGTGGAGTCTCATCAGAGCATCTGCAAAGTAATGATTTCGGCATTGTGGAATTTTACCCACATGAGAAGACTGTTATTTATTGAGATGAATGAGTTGTCAAGCTCTTATGACGGGAAAAGGGATAACTGATTTGGCAATCCATTTTCAGCCTGATTCTATGAAAATATAAAATCACATTTCAGAACATCTAGATGGTCTCAGAATAGAGGCTAGCCAGAGTATGGACCTCAGTGGGTTTTGAGAGAAAGTATAAATTTATTTTTATTTTTTAAAGATTTATTGATTTATTTGAAAGTCAGAGAGAGAAAGAGAGGCACAGAGAGAGAGAGAGAGAGAGATCTTCTGTCTGCTGGTTCACTCCCCAGTTGGTGGCAACGGCCAGAGCTGTGCCGATCCAAAGCCAGGAGCCAGGAGCCTCTTCCGGGTCTCCCACACAGGGCAGGGGCCCAAGGACTTGGGCCATCCTCTACTGCTTTCCTAGGCCATAGCAGAGAGCTGGATCTGAAGTGGAACAGCCAGAACCTGAACCAGTGCCCATATGGGATGTTGGCACTGCAGGCGGTGGCTTTACCCATTATGCTACAGTGCCCGCCCCTACATTTATTTTTAAAGGAAAAATTAAAAGATGGATGTTGGAGTATAGGGATGGTTAGGTTGAAAAACTTTGCCTACATTGGCTTGAGTGAGAAATATTCTTGTTCATTTGGTGGGGGAAATCCAGTGCTTCCCCCAAATAAGGTGGGAGACTTCTATGGAATTAAAATTTATAAAAAGAAAAAAAAAAGTAAGAAGAGGTAGAGAAAGGGAGGAAATAGCAAGGATGTTGAGACTCCAAGCATATATGCCCTTAGGTCACCGTTGGCTGTCTACGCACTCCTCTCTAGTACATACCTGTCTTTGTTTGTCTTTGGCTCTCCAGTGATTTCCAGTGGAATCCTAACAGACTTTGTCCATGGGCTTTCATCAGAATTACAATGAGAAACAAGCCAACAACCCCTTGTGCTCTTCCTCTGTTTTGAGTGCCTCCACATTAGCCCAACTTTCCATTAATGCCACTGACTTTAGACTTCTGGATGATAAACATAAGAGAGAAAATGATTCTCTCATTAAGCATCCCGAAGAACTCCTTGTTAACATCACTAACATTTGAAATTATGTGCTGTCCTATTTGTGAGCTGATAAATCTCTGTTTTCCAGTGGGAGATGCACAATTACAAGGAGTTGCTCAGTGGAAGTCTCTAATAGCTGTCCAGCTGCAGCACCACGGGGCCACAGGCACACTAGCCTGGGTGGGAACGCTTTGCAGGGGGTAGGGAGGCAGGTGACAGGGGGCTTGAGATAATCAAAGTACAAGGCTTGCTGAGAATTTATTGATGTGTTGTAAGATGTGCTGCAGCTTATCTTAGTATGATGGCTGTTTGTTTATTGACTTGTCAAAGAAGCTTTCAATATTGTGGTTTGTTTATCATGGAGGTTTGAGTTGTTGAAAGTTGACCTCAAAATTGATGTAATTAACTAGTTTTAGTTTGCTCTAATTGATATTGAAGCACAAGCAAAAAAGTGTATGTGTTGAGGGGTAATTTTTCTACTTAGTTGGATGTTGTTTTTGGCTTTTTGAGCTTCTGGTTACTAAAACAGTAACTTCCCAAATGTTTGCTCAGCTCTGATTATTAGCTTTACGATGATTACTTTGCCATTATGCCTAATCAACAGCTGTGCGGAAACTCATTTTAATCATTTTTTTCCTGCCTAGAAATTAGCAGATGAAGGATAATTACTACAAAATAGCTCAAGTTCTGATAGGCTGCTTCCTAACACTGTCAAAAATAAAATCTTAAAGAAAATGTAAAGCTTTTGTTTCTATTTTTTAAATAAAGTATGAACTCTTGACTTTTTTTTTTCTACCTGAAAGCTGAGTTGTCCATTTCCCTACTCTGAGACAAGTCATTTACAAATCAGGGTTACTTCATTAACTAGATTTATTAGACTAAACTAGATCAGTACAATCGGCTTATGCACCCACAGAGTCATGAAGGATGACGTTTCTTCATTCCCTCTCCAGAAGTTAAGTAACGGATTCTTTCTTTCCACACTACTTCATAGAAGCATCAGAACTTTCAGTGAGGCCAGGGATAGAATGGTTCTAAGAGATCATGCAGTTTCGTGTTTGTAGAACGGGGATATGCATGCACATATACACATGTTGGATCACAGACGCCTTAGCTTTCAGAGATTCCCAAGGGGACAAGGCTCCAGGGAAGTTGAGAGCCACAGACCAAACCCAGGTCTCTCATGTTACAGAAATGGAAACCAAAACTGTTCTCAGAGTCTAAAGACCAATTGCACACTTAAGCACTGGTCTTCGGATCTAAATGTTTTTACAAGCTCAAAGAATATCATGCTAATTACAAATAACAGCTTGAACATTTGTTGAAAATACAAATCATATACTTGACTCAATTTCTTTAGGTTTCAGGTGTTATTGAGATTTGATGATGAAACAGTCTTACACTTTGGAATGAAGATGACAGGTGAAACTTTCACAGGTGACGATGTCCTAATGGCCTGAATATCTTTTTTAAAAATCTGCAGAGCTAGGGCTGGCACTGTGGCATAGTGGGCAAAGCCGCTGCCTTTGGTGCCGGCATCCCATATGGGTACCGGTTCAAGTCCCAGATGCTCCACTTCTGATCCAGTTCTCTGCTATGGCCTGGGAAAGCAGTAGAAGATGGCCCAAGTCCTTGGGCCCCTGCACCCACGTGGGAACCCAGAAGAAGCTCCTGGCTTCTGGCTTCAGATTGGCATAGCTCCGGCCGTTGTGGCCAATTGGGGAATGAACCCGAGGATGGAAGACTTCTCTCTCTCTCTCTCTCTCTCTCTCTCTCTCTCTCTCTCTGCCTCTCCTCTCTCTGTGTAATTGTGACTTTCAAGTAAAATAAATAAACCTTTAAAAAAATCTGCAGAGCTGATACACTTGGAAACAGGAGACTCAGACTTCTATTAGACTCATCTGGAGGGCTTGCTAAACCACAGACTACTTGGGCTTACTCTGGAGTTTCTCATCCAGTAGATCTGGGGGCAGCCTGAGAACCAGCAATTGGAACAAGTTGCCAAAGGAACCTGATGCTGCCGGTCCAGGGATCACACTCTAAGGACCACTTGTCTGAAACTAATGTCTATCAATGGCTACTAGCTTGATCACACTCTTATTCCACTAACATGTAAACACCTCTGAAATGTCCCCTGTCATTTAGCAATCACACACATAAAAGTTGCCTCTGTCTACCCTGACACCATCATTCCTCAGGGCAGTGAGTGGGGGAAGGCAGGATCTAGGTTCTGTTTGTGTCTCACAATGCCTAGCACACTTTCTGCAAAGAGGGTTGCCTACATTTGCAATGAAACTAAATTCAAAATAGAGGAGACAGACTTAGTGACTTTAGAACTCAATTCTGTGATTTGGGAATTCAGACCTTTTTCCTCTCACATATCCTTTCATTCTCACCATGTTCACTGTTCTGTACAAGACTGCTTGGTTTTTTTATTGCCAAAATCTAATGAACAAGGGTGACTATCATACTAATTTATGAAATAGAATTAGTCAAATTGTCGCTCCCCCTCTTCGTGGAGGAACGACACAGGACCCTGCGCTGTTCTTTTGTCTGCTCGGCCCTTCCCGGGTTTGCTGCTGGTCCTTCCCGGGTTGGCTGCTGACCCCTCCACCTCCGCGGAGGGGCGGGCCCCCCTGCCACTTTCCCCACTTCTACAGGGGAGCGGCACACCGCCGGCCGGCTCTCTCGGGGGCTGCTCAGATGTTATCCGGATGTTCCTGGTGCATGTTGTCTCTCTCCTCCTTTATAGTCTCTTCCACCAATCCCAACTCTGCTACCCACACGCCGAGCACACTGCTCTCCTCCAATCAGGAGCAGGATCAGCTCCTGCAGGTTATTGGTCGAACTGGAGGCAGCTGTGTAGAAGTTGTTTACTCCTCTCCCAGCGCCATATTGTGGGAGAGCAGATGCATAGAATAAGTCTTAATTCCAGTAACCTAGTCTAGTCCGAGTTGCTCCCCACACAAATAAAAAATTTTGGTCATTTGGTACTGAAAAAAAAAAATACCTCCATTCTGGCTAGGATCATTCAAAGGCTATATCTTAGACTTGGCCTCTGTTTTCCTCTCACCGCAGACACTGACTAGGTGTCCACTAAATCCACCTGCTCATCTCACTGTTGTATTTCCCAGCCTGTCTTGCAGTAAGATGTAGCATGTGCTGATTTCTAGTCCATGAGTCACATATTTAGCCATATGGCCCCACAAAACCACCCATGTGGGATCTCCATACTCTTGACCTTTCCACTGGCTTTAAACAAATTAGTGGATGAATTAGTAATAAGCTATATGTGATCCGAAAAAGGTCTGAATTCCCAAATCACTGCTTAGAGAAGAATTGCCCCAGTCAGGACCTGTTTTGAAATCCATAAGGGGTGGGGGGGGGAGGGGCTACACATCTGATGGTGAGCGTTTGGAGAGTCTGTTCTGGCTGTTAGCAGTACCTCAAGTAATTAATCTCACAGCCACAGCTCTTGGCCTACATGTGCCCAGACTGGGGAAATGGCCTCTGGATGCTCTCTTCAATCCCAGGTGATCATACCATAATGTCACTTTCTGCCATTGTCATATCAAGTAATTCATGAAGGCCTTTAAGCCAGCATGGATCACTCTTACCTTGTATTCCATGAGGCCATGTCCTCTGACCAAGGAGAGATGCTGACCACTTAATTTTATTACCTCTTTTTAGACACAGCTATTCACTGGACACCCTGACATACCTCCACATTGCCAGGACTTCTGCAGAAGGAGTTCAGAGGGTTGGTCAACGCTCCCAAAGTCCCCAAACCTGTTGCATGAGTTTTGTTTGTCTCTGTTGACATTAAAGGTTCACATTCCCTGGAGCCCTCGCTCTGAGGTTTTCTCTCTGCTGGTTCAAAAGGGCGCAGGACACTTGGGAGAATCTTATCGGTCTGGACTCTGAAGCTCCTAGTTAAGATCCTTAAGAGACCCCTCAAAGGCAGAAAAACTAACTGATCTGCTAGTGCTCTATGTGCTGTGCTGGACATTTTATGTGTCTTTTTAAATTTAGTATAATATAACCCTAATGATCAGGGAAAATGAGGTGCTGAGAGTCACCCTTTGTCCTTCCGATTCCAAAGCCTACGTTTTTCCCAGCATACTATGTGACCTCTCTAAACAGTCCCAGAAACAATATCAGAAGACTCCAAAATCCATGTTTTTTTTTATTTAGTAAATATAAATTTCCAAAGTACAGTTTATGGATTACAATGGCTTTCCCCCACATAATTTCCCTCCCACTCGCACCCCTCCCGTCTCCCGCTCCCTCTCCCATTCCATTCACATCAAGATTCATTTTCAATTCTCTTTATATACAGAAGATCAATTCACTATATATATTTAGTAAAGATTTCATCAGTTTGCACCCACACAGAAACACAAAGTATAAAAATACTGTTTCAGTACTAGTTATAGCATTACTTCACATTGAACAACACATTAAGGACAGATCCCACATGAGAAGTAAGTACACAGTGACTCCTGTTGTTGACTTAACAATTTGACACTCTTGTTTATGGCGTCAGTAATCTCCCTAGGCTCTAGTCATGAGTTGCCAAGGCTATGGAAGCCTCTTGAGTTCGCCGACTTCGATCTTATTCTGACAGGGTCATAGTCAAAGTGGAAGTTCTCTCCTCCCTTCAGAGTACCTCCTTCTTTGATGGCCCCGTTCTTTCCACTGGGATCTCACTTGCAGAGATCTTTCATTTAGGTGCATGTTTTTTAATGATTTATTTATTTGAAAGAGTTACACAGAGAAGAAGAGGCAGACAGAGAGAGAGAGGTCTTCCATCCGCTGGTTCACTCCCCAATTGGCCGCAACAGCCAGAGCTACACTGATCCAAAGCCAGGAGCCAGGAGCTTCTTCCAGGTCTCCCACCCAGGTGCAGGGGCCCAAGGACTTGGGCCATCTTTTACTGCTTTCCCAGGCCATAGCAGAGAGCTGGATCAGAACTGGAGCAGCTGAGACTTGAACCAGCACCCATATGGGATGCCAGCACTACAGGCGGCAGCTTTACCTGCTACACCACAGCACTGGTCCCAGAAATCCATGTTTTTAACCATCATACCCCCAGTACAGTTAAGGTAGAGTGTACCTACCTATTAAACTATATAACCCAGAACTGCCTAGCCAGGGCCAGGTACATAACTTGTCCCATGTGGTATAAAAAGAGTTGTCTGAGTAGAGTTGCTAGGAGAGCTTGTTAAGGCAATGAAAGACAATCCAGCACATTCATTTTTTTCTAATGGACTTATACATTTTATATTTTCCCTTCTTTCTTCCTTCCACATCTGGAATTCAGATGTGGTGTCTGGACGTGGAGTTGCTGTGTTGCAACCATGAGGCAACAAGATGACATCATAGAACTACTTACCAGCTCCCTTTCACCTCCCTCTAGGCTTATTTTAAATGACAGCGAGAGGGTGGCACCATTTATTTTATAAATAAAAATAAATATTTATTTTTTCTCATTTTAAATGAGAAAAATATAAATAAAACCATTTATTTAAGCCACAGTTCCTTCAGATTTCTTGGATGTTCAGACAAACAAGATTCTAAGTGTTCTTCCTTTGAGCTAGTCTAGTACAAAATCAGATATTTTCCAGTGGCTAAAGTACATATAGTACATACATAAAGTCCTGATTCCTTGTGCATCCCAATTCCTTGAGGCTCCTGAATGGAAGGTGACTGTGGGGCACGCAGGCGAGAGCCTACGACTGAATGAACACACCTAGGAAGGGTCATATTGCCTGTGGCACAACCTTTCCCCCGCCACTGAACCCCTGTCTGCCACTTCACTCCCAGCTTGCAACAAACCCTGCATATGAAAGGACACAGAAGCACACTTACATACAGCACCTAAACCAACACACAAAGCACATGGGATCTGTCTATCACATGATGGTCATCCAGCCTCTCCCCTACTTAATTCAAACAATTCATCAAAATTCTCCAGCTATAGCTGAGTTTCCCGAATAGGCTTAACCTGTTTGTAATCACATCTAATCTAATTACACCTAATGCAAGTCACTCTTGCAGTAGTATTGGTGGAAGGCATTGCATTCTGCATGTCGTCTTCTTCTTTTTTTTTTTTTAAGATTTATTTACTTTACTTGAAAGGTAGAGTAACAGAAAAGCAGGGGTAGAGACCGTGCATGAGAGAGAGAGAGAGAGAGAGAGAGAGAGAGAGAGAGAGAGAATCTTCCATTTGCTGGTTCACTCCCCAAATGGCTGCAACAGGCAGAGTGGGGCCAATCTGAAGAAAGGAACCAGAAGCTTCTTCTGTGTCTCCCACGTGGGTGCAGGGGCCCAAGCACTTGGGCCATCCTCTACTGCTTTCCCAGGCCATAGCAGAGAGATGGATCAGAAGTGGAGCAGTTGGGTCTTGAACCAGTGTCCATATGGGATGCCAGCACTTCAGGCAGTGGCTTTACCTGCTACGCCACAGCCCTGGCCTCTGTCATGTCTTCAAGAGCAATGACTATTGCTCAGGAAACAAGACTGAGCAATGAGAGAAAAATGCTAGATACATTGGAGACATTCAGGGATTCCCAGAAACAATCAGAGAGAGCATTTTCTCTGATTACTATGGTTGCGTAGTGAATCACCTCAAAGCTTAGATACTCCTGGGGGGCAAGTGTTGTGACATAGCAGGTAAAGCTACCACCTGTGGTGCTGGCATCCCATATGGGCACCAGTTTGAGTCCTATCTGCCCCACTTCTGATTCAGCTCCCTGCTAATGGCCTGGGAAAAGCAGCAGAAGATGGCCCAAGAGCTAGGGCCCCTGCACCCACATGGGAGACACAGATGAAGCTCCTGGCTCCAGGCTTTAGATTAGCCCAGCTCCACCCATTGCAGCCATTTGGGGGGTGAACCAGTGGATGGAAGAGTGATTCATTCCCTCTCTCTCTCTCTTTCCCCCTACGCCCCACGACGTCTCTCCCCCTCTGTAACTCCTTTCAAATAAATAAATATTAGAAAAACAAGAACAATAATTGTTCATCTCCACAGTTCCTGTGAGTCAAGATTTCAAATGGCACAAGCAAGGCTGGTTCGGATCTGCTCCTCAGTGTTCAGGGCCTTGGCTGGAAGATTCAAAGACAAGGAAGTAGGAAACCTCTAAAGGCTCATTCACATGTCTGGTGGTTGATGCTGGCTATTGGCTGGGGGCCCAGTTGGGAGTATCAATTAAAACATCCATGTGAGACCTCTTCATGTAGCCTGACATGATGTGTGGCCTGACATGTGGCTCCAAGGGCAAGCGTCCCAAGAGAGTGAGCAGGTGGAAGCTCTATTACCTATTAAGACTAGCCTTGGAAGTGAGCCTGAGTCACTTCTGCTGCATGCTTTTGGTATAAGGGGAGGTCCTATAAATCCCAGCTCTTGATGGAGGCATTTTAATTCTCAGCTGTAAAAGCACATGAAGTGAGCTAACAGATGAGATGGCCCTACTTTATACCAACGAGCAAGGACAGGAGTCAATGAACAGAGAAATGTGGTTATTGCCATAGGGCACTACTGACTCAACATTCTAGTATCTGTATGTTCAGACTGTTGCACCTGTTCTGTTCTTTAGACCATATGATCTGCTGTATACATTTCACTTTGCAGTGACCCACAGCTCTCAGTATCTTTTCCTGTCCCAACTCCTGCCTCAAACTGAAGCTCACAACTCCCTCTGTCTCCTTGGTGGAGCCAGTCCCTCCTCCCCAGGGATACTTCCTGCTCTCCTCCTTGCCTCCAGTGTTCTCCAGGCTCATAGAATCCAAGATACCATTTTTGAAACACCTAAATGCTTATATTAGCCCCAGTCAATGAGAGTTAATTTCAAGCACTGGAACAGTGTTATCTGAATATTCCATTCTCTGGTGTTCTTTTATGCATCTAATATTTAAGCGTAAACCTCAAATTATATCTAAAAGCACATATTGACTTACTGTAACTACAAACCCAAGATTCAGTAAACATGCTCAGAAGAGCTTGCCAAAATGTTACTTCTAAGGGCCTATTAAGCAGCTTTAATATTTTATTTTGGGTTATGCAGATAAAGTTTATAAACAAGATTGTTAAAAAATAATGGGGAAGAGAAAGCCTTTCTATCCCTTTCTCTATATCTCAGCCTAAGTCTCCACCTGATTGGGTAAGGACTGGGGCCGCTTCAAGCCTTGTTTTGTCCAGATTGATATAAAGAAGGCGCCTCCTAACCCCCTGGGGCTTCTCAACCATAGCCATCATCTACCTGGTCACTTTCCAAACATCATTTCATTGAATTCTCACAATGGTTCTGAATCATGATCACCATCGCATAAGTAGCAACACTAGGCTTTGAATCTGTCTGCCTAATTCTAAAATGTACCACTTTGGACCACTGCACTCCCTCTATCCTGACACCATGCAAAGGCCTGTTGGGCAGGGTCAGCAGCATGCTCACCAGGTAGGAGGTAGGCAACCGTCTCGCAGCAGATGGCTCATGGTGGTTTCCCTGCTGGGAATGAGAAGACCAGAGTTCAAATGCTAGCACTTCCTGTTGCGATACCCCTAACAAGTCATTCTTCTTTCATCTATTTTTTTCTAAATTTCCTAAAAATAATGTATTTAACAAACATCTACTATGCACCAAGCACTTTGGATTATGTCATTAATCTTTATAAAAATCTTTTAAATTAGATACCATTATCTAATTGTTGGATCTAAAGTCTCAGAGCCAGTGACAGAACTGGATTTAAACCCAGGTCTGTCTGACTCCATAACTTGAATTCCTAACCACCAGGCATAACTGTCTCTACCATTACTGTCCCGATCCATCTTGTTATTACAACAAATAAGATGATTCGTGTGCAAGCAGTGTGTAAATGTTAAACATGAAGAAAACGGTAGCTGTTATGATTTTGATTGTGACAGGAAAACTGTGCTGGGAAGAGGCTATGGACTCTCTGGGAATAGCTGTCTGCCTAAGAGGAGGAATGAGACGTCTGAGCCAGCACCACGCGTTCTCTGGAAGCACACAGACAGGCAGCCAGACGCTTTATTATTAGGTGGTTCCACTTAGCAGCATCCATTTTGTTCTGCTTTAAGAAAAAGTAAATCACTGTTAAAATGTCTTTCTGAACCGCTTTAATTATAGATTACCCTTGTCAATCTTTATAAAATTATGCCTTGTGTTTGAGGTTTATATATATGGAGAAGTGCTCAAAAGTAATTCCTTCTGTTTCCCAAGCATGTCACTTAAAAGTTCTTCTATTCACAGCTAGATCCCTTTCATTCTATTCTTGGGCTCATTTCTAATCTAACTGTCTAAAGGTAAATATCGTGGCTCCATGTTATTGACAGCTAAAATGTCACCTTAGTGACGTGGTCCTAGACTTTATATTTCTGCTCAGACTAGTTAACTTTAAGCAAAAACAGGGAAGGTCTGGCATTAAAAATGTACATTTACTTTTAAATAAATCTGCTTTTATTATTATAAGGTGAATTTTGGTTTTTTAAGTTATCTGAAGCTAAAAACCCCTTTTTTAAAGATTTATTTATTTGAGAGTGGGGCCATAAAAGAAGGAGGTACTCTGAAGGGAGGAGAGAACTTCCACTTTGACTATGACCCTGTCTGAATAAGATTGAAGTCGGCGAACCCAAAAGGCTTCCATAGCCTTGGCAACTCATGACTAGAGCCTAGGGAGATTACTGACACCATAAACAAGAGTGTCAAATTGTTAAGTCAACAACAGGAGTCACTGTGTACTTACTTCTCATGTGGGATCTGTCCTTAACGTGTTGTTCAATGTGAAGTAATGCTATAACTAGTACTGAAACAGTATTTTTACACTTTGTGTTTCTGTGTGGGTGCAAACTGATGAAATCTTTACTTAATATATACTGAATTGATCTTCTGTATATAAAGATAATTGAAAATGAATCTTGATGTAAATGGAATGGGAGACGGAGCGGGAGATGGGAGGGGTGCGAGTGGGAGGGAAATTATGGGGGTGAGCCATTGTAATCCATAAACTGTACTTTGGAAATTTATATTTACTAAATAAAAGTTAAAAAAAGATTTATTTATTTGAAAGTTAGAGTTACACACAGAAAGAAGAAGAGGCAGAGAGAGAGAGAAATCTTCCATCTGCTGGTTCACTCCCTAATTGGCTGCAATGCCTGGAGCTGTGCTAATCCGAAGCCAGGAGCCAGGATCTTTCTCCAGGTCTTCCCAAGTGGGTGCAGGGGCCAAGGGCTTGGGCCATCTTCTACTGCTTTCCTAAACCATAGCAGAGAGCTGGATCAGAAGCGTAGCAACCGGGCCTCAAACTGGTGTCCTTATGGGATGCCAGCACTGCAGGAGCAGGCTTTACCCCCATACCACAGTGCTGTCCCCAAGAAACATTTTTTTTAAAATATTTATTTATTTATTTATTTGAAAGGCAGAGTTACAGAGAGGCAGAGGCAGAGAGAGAGAGAGAGAGAGAGAGAGAGAAAGAGAGAGGGAGGGAGAGGTCTTTCATCCACTGGTTCACTCCCCAAATGGCCACAACAGCCAGAATTGGGCCAATGGAAGCCAGGAACCTGGAGCTTCTTCTGGGTCTCCCACATGGGCGCAGGGGCCCAAGGACTTGGGCCATCTTCTGCTGTTTTCCCAGGACACAGTGGAGAACTGGATCAGAAGTAGAGCAGCCGGGACTCGAACCAGCGCCCATATGGGATGCCAGCACTGCAGGCCTTGGCCTAACCTGCTATACCACAATGTCAGACCCTAAAAAACACTCTTAACTGAAAGTGAGCATCTCATTCAAATTTCCTTGTGGATTTATTGAAGAAGGCACTTGCCTGTGTAGGCAAAATCTAGCCTGCGGAAAGTTAGCTTATACTGCAGAGCACTGGTTCCTCGCAGGAGTAACTGGGGTTTCAGTTAAGAAAAAAGGGAAGAATGTGGAGGATGTTCCCTGGTCATGCAGGTTGGGAAAATGCCAGTTTGTATTGATCCCTCTCAGAGCATCACAATATGAAAGATTCTGAAAGCCTCTGAAATACTGAAGTTCACTTGGCATTTCCCAAACTTACTTAACCATGAAGCCATTTTTCCAAACAATAGCATCCCATAGAATACATGTTCCGTGAGAATTTAATAAAGGTTGTCATAATTGATTCTGAAATAGAATGACTGAGGCACGTGAGCAAAGCACTTGAACTGGAGCAGACGTTTAGTCTAGCAGTTAAGATGCTGTGAAGAACTTTGTGTCCCAAATCAGAGTACCTGGGTGCAAGGCCTGTCTCCAGGCCCTGACTCCGGTTTCCTCCTACCAATGTGGATCCTGGGAGGCAACAGTGATGCCTTTGAAATAACTATTTCCAGGCTCTCCCGTGCAAGAGTTGAGTTCCCAGCTCCTAGTTTTTGCCTGAATTGCAATGTTGCAGGTTTTGGGGGGAATGAACCAGTAGGAGTCAGTCTCAGTTTCTCTCTCTCTCTTTCTCTCTCTCTCCTTCCCTCCCTCCTGTTCAAATGAAGAAACCATTTTGAAAATATCCCTTGGATTCCCAAGACACACAATGCTAAGAAAATGTAGCAATCTAAAATATAGTTTCTCCATTGATATTATGTTGTGAAAGGAATTTGGTGATACAAAATAATACATCGATGGATAATTCATAACATATTCTTTTAAAAACCCTACAGATTTAGTGTTCTTCATTTATTTCACATCTTATTCCACAAAGAATTATGCTATAACTTACAACGTGAACAGAGAATCAAATTTTAAAAATTATTTAGAAAACCCAAGGTCATTAAAATAGAAACATAATTATGAAAAATACAAAAACAAAAGAGGGAAAAACATAGATTTTTAAAAATATTTATTTTTATTTATTTGAAAGTCAGAGTTACTCAGAAAGAGGAGAGGCAGAGAGAGAGAGAGAGAGAGAGAGAGAGAGGTCTTCCATCTGCTGGTTCACTCCCAAATTGGCCGCAATGGCCAGAGCTGCATTTATACAAACCCAGGAGCCAGGAGCTTCCTCTGGGTCTCTCACGCAGGTGCAGGGGCCCAAGCACTTGGGCCATCTTCTACTGCTTTCCCGGGCCATAGCAGAGAGCTGGAGTGGAAGTGCAGCAGCCACATCTCTAACTGGCACCCATATGGCATTCTGGTGCTTCAGGCCAGGGTGTTAACCCACTGTACCACAGTGCCGGCCCCTTTTTTACTTATTTAAAAGCTACACAGAGAAAGAGAGAGACAGAGAGCAATATTCCATCTGCTGGTTCACTCCCCAGATGACCTCAGCGACCAGGGCTGGGCCAGGCCAAAGCCAGGAACCAGGAGCTTCTTCCAGGTTTCCTACGTGGATGGCAGGGACCCAAGCACTTTAGCCATCTTCCACGGCTTTTTCCAGGCCACTAGCAGGGCCTGACTTCAAGGTCAATATTTTTATACTCTTCTTTTTACAGATGAGGAAATGCAGATCCAGAGATTAAATGGCCAAGGTCACACAGCTGGTACTAACATAATTATGGTTACTAGTAGCTGAGGCCAACTTTACATTTCCATGAGTGGGATAAATAGTTCCTGTCTTAGGCAGTAGAGGAGGCAAACACTACTCTGTGCAGTCTGCAGGAACGGGGAAATTGTGTAACTCATTATCTCTGCATCCTAGAACCGGACAAGGTGGTTCAGGCACATAATGTCAGGCAGGCTCCAACTAGGAAAACAAACCACTCTGAGTTTTTAAAACAGATGGAAATTCAATATAAGGAACTATTTCCACAGGCAGAGCTGAGAATCCACGAGGAAATGGAGAGGCAGCCTGGAGACTGGCAACTTTAGGAAGGAGGGACGTTCTTGTGGGAGCCTGGGGGAAGCCGGGTCCACAGCTGCCCTCCATGGGAGCCAGGAAGGAGCCGCCAGAGCCCCTGCCCTGGCTTTTTCCTATACCCCTGTTCCCCCCATTCCATCCCCCCATTCCATCTGGAGCCAGCCAGAAGTCCACTAACAAGGAAGTGCAGCAGCCAGGGATCAGCCAGCCTGTGAGAGGGGGCTGAGCTATAAAGGCTGAAGGAGAAATCTGATAGCAAAAGCTCCACAGGGGCCCAGGTACTGATAGCGGTTTACCTGAGAATTCCGTCTCCCAGTAACTACAGGAGGCAAACCGCAGGGTAAACAAAGGCTTGTCCTCTGAACTCCAGGTCGCTACAACCGCTACAACTGGGAGGCACCCCTCCACAGGCCTGAAAGAGGCCGCAGGTAAAAGTACTTCCTTCTGCGGGTAGCAGAATTTCACAATGGAAATACAAACAGATTCACAAGTGTTAGCAAAGCAACTCCATAATAAAGATGTGCTCGGCACCTGTTACGGACGGGTTGGCAGAGGTTCCCGGATGACGTTGCTCACGGCACTCTGGAGGCCTGCAGGGTCTTCATGAATGTGCTGCGTTCATTTTGTCCCAGCTGGGCCCCATCCGTGTAAAGTGATGCCTGTCAGATGGGATGATGAACACCGTGGGCCTGTGACCTGGGTGGAGCAGGATAGACCTTGCAGCAGGAGGTAACTAGAGGGTTCTAACAGCTAAACGGGAGTAAGGAAAGAGGGGCAGCAGACGAGCACATCTGAGAGCTCTGCCTCACGAATTGCTCCTAGAACAGAAGCCAGGCATTGGGGAGCTAGATTCAAACAACAGCACAGCAATGTGCAGGAGGCCACGTGGGTCCCGGGGAACCCTGTGAGCCCCCCAAAATCTAACATCCAAAGAGGGCCAGTACACAGAAAGACAGGAAGTACTGTGCTGCAGAGGCACACAGGCAGTCTACAGCCAAAAGCTCATTTCTGAAAATCCCAAGTTGTCTTAATCTGTTTTCTATTGCTAATGACACACTACCACGGACTGGCACAGTTATAAAGCCAAGAGGTTTATTTCAGCTCATAGTTCTGGTGCAAGCTCTAGGGGCTGCATCTGGTGGTGGCCTTCCTGCTTGTCAGAAGGCCAAGGCAGCACAGAACATTACTTGGCAAGAAATTGAGTGTGTGTGTGTGTGTGTGTGTATGCGTGTGTGTGTGTCTGTGCCCTCTTGGAAAGCTACCAGAAGGCATGATGGGGCTCCATGCTGATGACCCCAATGACCTTATCTAATACTACTCGTCTCCCAAAGGTCCAACATTTAAACATCATAATCAGATTGTTTCCATTCTTTCTTCTATTATTATTATTGTTATTATTTGAGAGGTAGAGAGGCAGATTGATCTCCCATGGCTGGTTCACTCTCCAACCCCACAACAACAGCCAATTCTGGGCCAGAGATAAAACTAAGAGCCAGAAACATAATTCAGGTCTTCCATGAATGTGGCAGGAACCCTATTACTTGAGCCATCACCAGTGCGTCCCAGACCGGCATTGGTGGGAAGCTGGAGTCAGAAGCTGGAGCCAGAAACCAAACCCAGGCACTCTGATGTGGGACACGGGCATCTTAACCACTAAGCTAACCCCTCTCAATGGGAATTCAACCCAAGTTGAAGAGGAAACAAACTGTCCTCAAACCAGAGCAGAGGTGTACATAACTACCTGACATGCAAGATAGAATGAGAATTGCCACAAATAGGAGACGGTGTTAAGACTGAGAAGAAAGAAGCATGACGTCCAGTTGGATAAGGTGGATTTAGGGAGGGGTAGATAAGGTGTCTCGGAGAGAAGGTGCCGCTGGAGCTGCATGTTTCTGGTTTTGACCTGTGGAGATGGGCAAAGGTCATTCCAATGGAGGCACTGCAAATGGAAGGGACAGCTCTACAAGAGAGGTCTGGGCAGCTGCATCAAGTGCTCATTTCTGGATGCAAAGGGTGCAGGAAGGAAAGGAGCAGAAAGAAAGGTGAGGCGTAGGATTAAGATTATACCCCAAGAGGCCACTGCAAATTCATGGTCACATAAATCCACAAAGAAAATTGTTAAAAGAAATTGGGGGGGGGGGAGGGGCGCTGTGGTGCAGTAGGTTAATCCTCTGCCTGCGGTGCCCGCATCCCATAGGGGCACTTGTTCTAGTCCCAGCTGCTCTCTGCTGTGGCCTGGGAAAGCAGTAGAAGATGGCCCAAGTGCTTGGGTCCCTGCATTGGTATAGGAAAACTGGAAGAAGCTCTAGGCTCCTGGCTTCAGACTGACTCGGCTCCAACCGTTGTGGCCATTTGGGAAGTGAACCCACAGAAGGAAGACCTTTCTCTGTCTCTCCCTCTCACTGTCTGTAACTCTACCTCTCAAATAAATAAATAAAATCTTAAAAAAAGAAATTTTGGATATTTTGAGTGTATTCAAAAAATTTTTAAGGCAGGTGCCTGGAAAGAGGGTTATTCCATCCATCGAACGTTAGAAGCAGAATACTAGGGAGATGGAACACAGCTCTGTTGCCCAGGGACTGTTGGCAGGGTCAAGGTCAGTGCCCTGCCTTGTAGGGCTGTAATGGTAAAGCCAGGGCAGGCTGCTGACCATGCGTTCACGTCACACTCCATGCGGGCTTACAGAGCACACTCAGAAGGAGGCTCTAACTAGCAATTCTTCCTTGTAGTGAAGAAGAGGAAAAGAGTACATACCTGGCTTCAAATTAGAATAATGGAGCCTAAGAATGTTTCACCTTATGAAATAATTTCATGCTATACCACTTTTCTGCCATGTGAGCATTTGGCTAGTACACCAGTCTACTGACAAATATTTTCTAATCTCAACAATCTGACCTTTTAAAAAAATATAAGTGAGAAAGAAATTAATTCAACTGACATAAGTGGAATTCTTACTTCAGTTGCTTTTGGAACTAAATACTTCTCACAGGGAGTGAACATTTGGCACAGTGGTCAAAACACTACTTGGGATGGCTGCGTCTCATTTCACAGTGCCTGGGCTCAAGTCCCATCTCTGTTCCTGATTCCAGCTTCCTGAATATGCCCACCCTGGTAGACAGCAGGTGATGACTCAAGTACTTGGGTCCCTACCACCCAGGTGGGAGACCTAAATCGAGTTCTGGGCTCCTAGCTTCAACCTGGCTGTTGCAGGCATTTGGAGAGTGTATCAGAAGATGGAAGATTATTTCTTTCTCTGTCTCCCTCTGTCTCTCCTTCTCTATAACTCTGTCTTTCAAATAAAAAATAAATCTTTAAAAGATAAATAAGTAAAAAATACATTTCTCATAATATTTATGGCTTAGTTCTTATATCATCAGGGCTAAAGTGAAAGTTGTCCATCTGTTCTACAAGATTGCCATGAGAAATTAACCGATAAATTGTTATAAAGCCAACATTTAAAAATAGAATGTTTAGCTCATTGATTAATAATATCGTCTATTCATAGATGTTTCAGGACTCAGTCTGTGCTAATTTTCCCAAGAATGTGAGTATGCCATTTAGAGTGATAGCATTAGATAACTTAGTTCATGGGTAAATATCAAATGTAATGAAGAGGGGGAGTTTATTTAGCTTTATTTGCATAAATATACATACAAATAGCTGGGCTATGACATTATTTTCTAAACCATTATCAATGGGTTACTGAAAGTGGCCACAAAATGGTAGAAACCAAAGTTTGATTTCTTCAAAGAATATCATTTCCCCATGGTCTAGAATAGAGTCCAGCTTGACCCTCATTTTCCTTATCATTGGCCTCTTTCTCCCTCAGGAGTTGTCAAGGGAAGACAAGGGCCTCCTCTCCAGGGTGCTGCCTTTGGCCTGGTCCAGGTCTCTGAGGGAGTGGGATATCCGCCTACTGTTTCAATGGACTTGGGTTTGTAAGCCTTGGCGTCCCGATGCAGCCCTGACACTAGTATACACTGTGATTCAGGCTCCTTAACCTACGTGCATCCGTGAAAAGGAGGAAGCATAACCTCCAGATTGCAGTAAGGAGAAAACAATACAATGACCATGGAATTTCTTTGAAAAGCCAAAAGGCCAAGCATAAATGTAGATCTTCTTTCCTGAAAATTACTTAACCTTTTATCTTTAACTTCAAGCTTGGGAGAAAGCTTTTCTATTTCCTGCTGTGCCTAATTGGAAAAAAAAAATACAAGCCTCTCACTTTGCCTTTTCTCCTACTAATAGCAAGTGACCTTTCATCACTAGCTTCCAGCTCATAAAGTTGAAAGAGGAAATCCGTACTCCACCCCAACTCAGGGCTGTCGGGTGGAAAGAACAGGCACGTTGCTGTCACTCTTCTGGTCTCCAAGGGGACACTGAGCTGGACCAAATACAAAGATAACAACAATAACATAAGCTGTTAGGCTCCTGCAGAGAACTGGCTTGGACTTAAAATTGGATGACAGCGGGGGTAGCTGGCTGCTACCAACGAGGATCTATGAGCACAATCACAAGCATTGAGATTGAAGTGACCCAGGTTTTGCCCCAAGCCTAACAAAGGACAGGGAAAGGGTCTTCCCACCTCAGGGACTTGTCGCCAAGAAGTTTCCTCTGCCTGAGAGTCCTTTCCTCTTTGCCTTGCGGGGCTTCTCAGGGCTGTCTTTCTCCGTGCTTGCGCCCAGTGTAAAATCTCAGAGCGCCCTGCAGGCTCTGCCATAAGCATCCATCCCTGGAATACCAACTAATTATTCTCACTGCCTGAGTAGTGTCAACTGTTCTCTCCCCATCCTTCAATAACCAACCTGAGGACAGGGGACAATACAGTCTGAAAAAAACTCCAAAACAGATTTTCTCAGACTGCACATCTTTTGTAGGTAGGCACATTTATGCAAATACATACAAGGTTCTTAATTTACCATTGCTCAGGAAGGACACACAGCAAATAAAGGGAAACCATGAAATGAAAGGGGTTAAGGAGCTAACAGATCCACTATAGCAACCTGGTAGGAAGGAACCATGCCCCATATCCTGAACGAGGGATCCTTTTGGACAGCTAGTTCGCAAGGTCCCAACTGCGATGCCTAGACATTTTGAATAGATAAGGAAGGGCAAAGCTATCGCTTTTCAGGCTTGAAGGCAGGAGTCACCAATGGTCAGCGCACATCAGAGAAGTTTCCTTCTGGACCAGTGTCACGGGACAGAACAGAACATTCTCAAGGTATCAGGACAGTTCCTGGGTGCACAGGTAAATACGACCCAGTTTTGCTATATTCTCTTTATTTTCTTCTGTTCTAAAAAAGTAAAAAAAAAAAAAAAACTACAGCTAATTTAGCATTCATTCAGATGAGCATAAGTAAGTCAGGAAGAGATAATTTTCAAAAAATATCATGAAGAACCAGAGCGAGGGAAAGCAGGTAAAGTTCTTAATCTTGCCCACGCCAGGCTTCATGAGAGGATGGTTTGCAGGTGAAACTCAGCCCCCTCCCACCAGGCTTCTTGTTTTCTCTTGCACTTATTAACACAATTTGGTGCAATTTTTTTTACAAAATGAGGTTTTATTTTAATTTTAATTTTTACACTGTGACTATTCTATGGAACTATGATTAAATTCCACCTCCCTCCCTAAGTGGCTTCAATTTATGACTTTCTGGGAGCTACATCTAACCTATTCATTTCTGTGTTAAGTACAAAGAAAAGAATAAGGATGCTGAGTAATGAAGATCATGTCTTTTTCTGGGGCTTTTAAAGCTATAGGATTTCATTTCTTTCCTGCAAAAGCTTGTACGCAATGAGTTACATTGCAAATAAAAATGAATTAAGTGAAACTGAGAGATCAGAGAATACCAAGGCACCAATTTTCCTGTAGAGGGTCTTTAATGGATGATGCTTTGGGACTATCAATTTGGAATGAAAAAAAATTAAATAAAACTCCATTTCATACTCATTTTTCAGACCTCATCCTTTTCTTTGTTTTCATATAACTACTATTGCTCAATGCTTTATTTTATATAAGATCTATATTATTTTACTATGGCCTGCAAATTTGCAAATAAACTAACTCTTTAAAGCAGATGGAAAAGAAACCATTTAAATGCTGTTTGTTTAGTGATTTCAAAATGACAACAGGCAGGACATTTTCTCCTACACATCACCAGCCATGCAACTCCCCCTTCATATTACCATTGCTGCTGCCATTGGCAGAGATTCTTAAACACATCAGATAATAAAAACGCAAAGAAGTTTTTGTAGTTTTTTTTTTTTCAATTTCACATTCAAAGCCCAATTCAAGCTCTGAAACCGCCTCACCCCTGAGATGTTTGAAATTCTATGATTTTCTTTTTCCTTTGGGAAAGTAAGAACAAGTCGTGATCAAAGAAGAAACTGCCCTTTCTTTCTTTCTCCATTTAGTAGAAGCTCAATGTACAAACCTGGGTTGACTGCATGCTAGGGAACAGTCTGTTTTTCTCTCCGATGTGGTGAGCACCTAACAGAGTTCTCTAAATGTAGAAAAATGTTGGGTGTAAATTGAGCAAAAGAACAGGTGAATGAAAGAGAAATATTGTCAATAGTCACTGCATTAAAATGCATATTTTTCATCCCATTATGTTGGTGCAGTTTGAAGCCATTGTCAATCAGGCTTTACAAAATAGGCCTAAGGTCTCCTCACAGAGACCTGGATCTAGGCACAGAGAGAATAAGGAGAAAAGCAAGCTTCCTTCCCGGAGGGACACTTAGAAGCTTCCCCACCAGAAGAAAGGAGGGTGAGGCAGAGACAGGTGCTCCCAGCAGCAGAGCACTACCAGCGTCTTAGGCTGGGCAATGACCTGACTCCTCCAACCACCCCCAAACTCCTTGGTGCGATCCCTCTCTTAAGGAGATAAGTGCAGGACATACTCCGAGGGAAATCTTGATGGTGAACAAGCCTCGAGTTGAACCTTGTTTGTCTCCAGAGCTTGCCTTTGTTGCTTACTTTTTTTTCCTCTCGTTGACTATGATTTCCAGGGGTCCCAGTGTTAAGAAGTGGGGGAATGGTTGTCCATTTCAGACTGGCCCAGCTCCAGGCCTCTCCCTGCTGAGGCCCTAACCAGCTGCTTGACCCCTGTATGGATGTGACTGGGGGGTCAGTCAGGGACCCCGGGGAGCATCCTTCCTGGGTATACCGTGGGCTAAGGAACTTCTCCAGGGAGTGGTGACCGAGGGGCAAGGTAGACGCTGCTCCACAAGCTAAGTGCCAGCCCAGACTTCCTCTAGAATCAAACTTTGCAAACAAGAATAACCTTGAAAAAGACCCTTTAGACGCAGATCAATGCTCAGCAACGCTGCCAAACACTTAACTCCCCTCCTTTGACATTTCACAGATAATCTGCTAACCCAGGAGAAGGGGCCTCCTTTTACACCCCACCCCAAATCTCTGCTCTGTGCTCCAGTGCAGTGGGGGCTGGTCGGGTGAGCTGCTGGGCATACACGTACCCTCTTACCTTGGTCAACCCTGGTCACCTTCCCAGAGAACTTACCTATGCCCTGGGGTTATTTTGGTGATGCTGTGGTGCCCAAGGAATTCCCTCCAGTTCTGGAGGTTTGGGGAGGGGGAGAACCTGCCTGAAAGCAAAAGTATCTGGACGCACCCCGCCACCCCCCTCTCCCAACTCCAGAATGGCAGTGGGGCTGAACTAGCCATTAATGGCCATCATCCATTTTTAATCAGAAAGATCACAAGAAAGATGGTAAGCGTATCCCAGTAGCAAGTCAATTTAAATAACATTCCTGGGGAAATCCAATCACTTAAAACTGAGACATGTATGTGAGCGAGAGCCCCCGCGCGTCTGGCTGGGAACAGCGCGACGGCTGAATTAATCAAGATCAGGGGGCTCCCAGGCTGAGCGCGGGGCGTTAACCCTTCCACTCCCGGGGGGTGACAAGGTGCAGGGGCAGCAGTGCAGCTGGCCGCGACCAAGATGCCCCCAGCGGCCCCTCGCAGGCAGTCTCTGCCATTCGGGTAGGCTCTGGACGCCTTGCGCCTAGCCCCTGCGACTGGGCGCGCAAGGTTAAGGTCAGAAGCTCCAGAGGCTTCACGGGCCGCTCGCAGTAGCCGCCTCCCGCAGCCTTGGCGTGCCTCGGGCTCCTCCTCCCTCCCAAGCGTGGCCAAGTGAGGGCTGCTCTGGCCGCGGGTAGCTGAGGCGCGGGAGGCGGCACGCGCGCGCGCGCGCGCGGGACCCGAGCGGAGCGCCTGGGAAGGGCGGACGGACAGACGGACTCCCCCCGCCCCCCGCCCCGAACCTCCTGTCCGCGTGTTAGCAGAGGTCTGAGCGGGCCATGTGGGGACCCGGGGTCACAACCGAGGGCCTATCGGTGGCGCCGGCACCGCCGCCGCTGCTGCCGCTGCTGCTGCTACTGGCACTGGCGCTGGTGGCGCCCTCGCGGGGCGGCGGGGGCTGCGCGGAGCTGGCGTGCGGCGAGCGGGAGCGCTGCTGCGACGCGGCCAACGCCACGGCGGTGCGCTGCTGCAAGCTGCCGCTGCACGCCTTCCTGGACAACGTGGGCTGGTTCGTCCGCAAGCTCTCGGGACTGCTCATCCTGCTCGTGCTCTTCGCCATCGGCTACTTTCTGCAGCGCATCATCTGCCCTAACCCACGCAGGTACCCGCGCGGTCAGGCGCGAGCCGGGCAAGGGCGGCCCGGGCCTCCGGGGGGCGCAGGGGCGCCGGGGGGCGCAGGGCCGCCCGACGACGACGACGACTCGCCGGCTCTCCTGCGGAACGAGGCAGCCGCCGGCTCGCAGGACTCGCTGCTGGACAGTGGCGGCGGCGGCGGCCGGAGTCGGGCAGGCGGCGGACGCTCGGCGCCCTCCTGCGCCTCGGAGCACGAGCTCCGCGTGGTCTCGCCAGTCTTCCTGCAGCTGCCCAGCTACGAGGAGGTCAAGTATCTGCCCACCTACGAGGAGTCCATGCGGCTGCAGCAGCTCAGCCCTGGGGAGGTCGTGCTGCCGGTGTCGGTGCTCGGCCGCCCGCGAGGCAGTGGTGCCGGGGAGCCCGACGGCGGCGAGGGCCGCTTCCCGCTCATTTGAGCGCCCGGGGCCGCTTAGGGACCGCGCGGACGGTGAGGGGCTAGGGGCTGCGGGTGCACGCCATTGGCGGGGTGTCCGCAGCCCCCACCAACTGCCTCAGACCCCGCCTGGCACCCTGGCCTAGGCGCCCGTCGCCCCGCGGCTGGGTTAGGGTCGCTCTCCCCCGGGAGCTTCTGTGTCCCCACGTTTCATTCGGTTCAGGCAATTGCTGAGAGCACGCACGGCGGGGGCAGCGCGGCGAGGGAGCCCCGAGCGCCACTTGGAAGGAGGTCCCCGCCCTCTGCCTTCCCTCGTATTGTATTCACTTGCAAGTGCCTTCTTCCCGAAGCAGGAACACGTGAGCCCTTTGGTGCGTCGGGAGAAGGGCGGTTTTCTTTAGGGCCGAGAGAAAAGGCGCGCGGTGCCGCTCCTTTCCCTCCTCTGGCCTGGACGGATCGCGGTGTCCCGGGATGGGCGAGGGGCGAGGAGCCCACGACGGCGGCGGCCGGTGACCGCGGCGCGCGGAGCTGCGAGAGCGCCTGTCTTGCGGAGGACGTGCAGTTAGCTGCGGCACCTATCCAGGGCACATCAACCAGGGAAATCCGTGACCGTACAATTAATTGGACTTTGGGTTTTTCAGTAACCGAGAAGGTATTGATATTTATTTGTCTGGTTTTTCAGTTTTCACCATGAATTGAACGCAGCAGGAAGGTATTTCAGCAACTTAATGGCATCACCATCATCGTCATCACTTTTTTTTTTTTAGAGCATTGATGTTCAGGAAATGGCCCACACCCTGTCACTGTTTGATAAAATATTGGACATTATTTCATTCAAGAAAGTGGCACGGTCAAACGAGGAGATGTGACATGAAAGACATGAAGGATATCTTATTTTCACTATTTGAGAAGAATATATTTTATTTTTAGTACCGTGGCATAATATATAACTTTTATAATAACTGTGTACATTATGCAGTCTTAATGGAGTCAGTCATCACATAGTTAAGTGTAGGAATAATTGGTACATGTATGCCATACCATGAAGCATGATGTCGTACACTTTCTCCTCCATTTGTCATTTGGAATATGTTCCACGTCATAATATAAAGCCCAAGGACCTGTGGCTTGTACCTTTCCTTTAAAGCCATAATTGTGCAGTGATGTGATGCAGAACGATTCGGTCAACCTATCTTAAGGGACAAAAACAAGTGTTTATCAATCCTGCCATTCCAGTGAACTGTCCTTCAAGCAAAAGGTAACAACATTTCATTGCATTGTGTATAATGTACATATGCCTGTTGTCTATGTACAGTGCACACTGTATGCCATGGCGTTATTACAGTCTATGATGAACATGAATAGAGTAAGAAACATTTCTCTGCTTGGGGAAGGGTGACTATTACATCAAGCAAGATTACACGTGGATCTAGAACGTTGTTCTTAGGACTGAAGAAGTCTGACAGTCCTAAGACATCCTAAGATATCTGACTTGTATAAAAAGAAAATTATTTGATTAATTTTAAAGGTGGGTTGAAAAAGTCTGTTAATTCTGAGAAATCTTGAAATGTCTGAGTTGTAATAAAAGAGAATCTTTTACTTTCGATTTCTAAAAGCTAATGAACTTGTCGTTAAAGAAAAATCATTTGAAATGTATTAAAACAGAAAACATTAAAATATTTCTCTGCGTAAATTTTATCAGATGTGTGATCATATGGTAGTGTATTAAAATATGGGATACGTATCTTTACCATTTAAAAACAGTTTAAGGCTATGCATTGACAAAAACATCAGCAGTTGAGACTACATGCATTGAGAATGGTACAAAATTTAATTAAATCAGTTCTATTGATGTTATTATTAATGTTATTCAAATACTCTAGCACTATGTTACATGTGATTAGCAATACTATCCACCATTCAAACACACTAGAGAGTTGCAGGATTCTTTTTTTTTTTTTTTTTTTTTTTTTTTGACAGGCAGAGTGGACAGTGAGAGAGAGACAGAGAAAGGTCGAAAGGTCATCCTTTGCCATTGCTTCACCCTCCAATGGCTGCTGCAGCCAGCGTGCTGCAGCCGGTGCACCACGCTGATCCAAAGGCAGGAGCCAGGTGCTTCTCCTGGTCTCCCATGGTGCAGCACCCAAGTACTTGGGCCATCCTCCACTGCACTCCTGGGCCACAGCAGAGAGCTGACCTGGAAGAGGGGCAACTGGGACAGAATCCGGCACCCCAACCAGGACTAGAACCTGGTGTGCCGGCACCGCTAGGTGGAGGATTAGCCTAGTGAGCCACGGCGCCGGCCCGCAGGATTCTTTTAAATAGTTTATTCCTTGAGGGTGTGCTGCTTTAGTCATTTCTTACATCATCTGTTTCTGAAACATCAACCTAAATATTCAAATATCAGTATATAAAGCATAGCCTGTGTGCTGTTATTGACATCTTAAAGAAAGGTACAACAAAATCCCATAAGAAAGACACTTGCAATAATGGATAAAGTATGTTTCCTTTGTAGCAACTGTGGAACCATTCTCTCCCTAAAATCCAGACTACCCATACCCTGGAAATTGTACTTTATATCAGTCATGCAATGAGTTCTTACTGAATTTTAAGATTACAACACATTTTCACTTGTATTTTTCCTGCCCAACCTGCAGGCTTTTATTGACATCACTCAGTTCAATAGAAATGGGTTTGACTCCACTATAGTTATTTTTTTTTTTTTTTTTGCAATTCATTGATTTCCCAAGCACTATTTTGTTCAGGAATAATATTTTTTAGAAAAAAATTCTTTAAAACAACATGATTAGTGATAAATGAGCTTATATCCCAAAAACACACATAGCACTGGCCGTCCTAACAGGCACAGAACTTGTGTGTTCACAGTGCTGGAATATGTGGATAGAAGCATTTTTAAAGCAATAAGGGAAGCATCTTGAGTGTTTAGTTTTACAGACTACCTGGAAGTTACGACATAGACACAAACTACTATATATAATTGTATGTGTTTGGTAATACAGAAAATAGTATCACCTATAAAGAATTTATAATAAATTTTGAGAATTTACAAATTATAATAATATCCTATATGTAGTTGGAGATCAGTCTCCAACTATGTATGATTTTAATTTATGGCATAGAATATGAATGCAATTGATATGAAATATTAATTTAGTTTTATGTATCTTGTGCAAATCCAGCTGAGTGCCATGTTCTCGAATACTGAGCCTCTGCTTCTGGTTTTCAGTCACCAAAAAGATTCAGGGTGGATGTGGATGTTTGGTGCAGCAGTTAAGACACAGGGTAGCACACGCTTGCTTCATATCAGAATGTCTGGGCTTGATTTCCTCACTGTGCTGCTGAGTCCAGCTTCCTGCTGATATGAACCCTGGCAGGCAGCAGGGATGGCTTATGTGATTAGATTCTAGCTACCCATGAATGTGGGAGACCTGCATTGAGCTCCCAGCTCCTGGCTTCAGCCTGGCTCAGGGCTGCCCATTGTGGGCATTTGGGGAGTGAACCAGTGGTTGGGAGAGCTCACTCTCTCTCCTCTACTTCCCCCCCCCCCAACAGATAAAAACTTTTTATTTATTTATTTATTTAGACAGGTAGAGTGGACAGTGAGAGAGAGAGACAGAGAGAAAGGTCTTCCTTTGCCATTGGTTCACCCTCCAATGGCCGCCGCGCGCAGCGGGCGCACTGCGGCCAGCGCATCGCGCTGATCCGAAGGCAGGAGCCAGGTGCTTCTCCTGGTCTCCCATGGGGTGCAGGGCCCAAGCACTTGGGCCATCCTCCACTGCACTCCCGGGCCACAACAGAGAGCTGGCCTGGAAGAGGGGCAACCGGGACAGAATCCGGCGCCCCAACTGGGACTAGAACCCGGTGTGCCGGCGCCGCAAGATGGAGGATTAGCCTAGTGAGCCGCGGCGCCGGCCCTAAAAACTTTTTTAAAATTCAAATACTGAAACATTTTAAGCACATTTTTATTTTTACTGACTTCTCATGAATGGGAAAATAATAGTCTTGAATATGGCAATCCATCTGGAATGTGAGAAAATCTGATTTTCTAAATTTAGGTACGAGATGTGTGTGTGTGTGTGTGTGTGTGTGTGTGTGTAATCATCAGCTGCTTAAAAGCAATTCATTAGGAGAATTCAACATCGTTAACAAAGGAAAAATGTTTTCTTGAGAAGGAGCTGTAAGAGGCCATTAATTGCCACATTCTGCAAATGTGAGTGTGCTTCAACCATGGAAAATAGCCTTGGCAGTTATGCCAAAGGGCATGAGGTGTACCATATTCATTATGAGGGGAACGAGATTCAGTTGTAAAGGGCAAAGGGAATATTAAGGAAATGGCCTCCCTTAACAGCTTAAACGGCAATAGGCTACATACTTTAATGTTATACTTTATGTATACAGTTTCTCTCAAGTGGAATTAATAAAGGAAACAGTGCAGAACTGAAACTGATGTTCTAAGCATGAGTATGTTCAGATTTATAGAATATTCTGCTTTTACTTTTGCAAACATTTCATAATTGCAATTAATATGGATATCCAGGTTGAGAGAAAATAATACGTGTTGAAGTTTTTTAATTTTTAATTTTTTATTTGTTTGAGAAGTGGAAAGATAGAGCTGCCATCCACGAGTTCACTCTCCAGAAGCTCACAGTGTCCGAGCCTGGTCTGGGCTGGAGCTGGAGCCAAGAACTCAGTCCAGGTCTCCCACGTGGATGGCAGGAAGCCAAGTATTTGAACTATTGCCGCTGCCTTCCAGGGTCGGTACTGGTGGGACACTGGAGTCCGGAGCTGAGCTGAGAATCAAACTTAAACACCATAGACGGCAGCTTTATCTGCTACACCACAGTGCCAGCCCAACATTTTGTTTTGATTGAAAATTTGTACAATCAAACTATAATAGAACATAAGAGCTCTATGTATCTTAGTTTTTTTGCCTAATACTGATTTTCTTATTTTTCTCATTTTGTATTATGGGTGTTTTAAGCAACTGTTGTAATTTCTCTGATAAATCTGAATCTGTACCAAATGTTTCCTATGGCTAATGTAGATGTTCCCTGTGGTCAAGTTTTTAGAATTTTCATAAACATTGAAAAAATCGTCCCTAAGAATCTGCCTGATCTTCTACAGGATATACCTCAGAGTTTTTAAAGTCTCTTGGTTCCTGTCAGATATTCTACTAATTCACATTTCTACTTTGAGGTTGTGGTGAAGTTCTTGGCACCTGTCAAGTCATCTGCTTGGTTTCTCTTTTCTCTAGGAGTTGCATCTGTTGACACCTGCCAGGTCTTTTATTTTATTTTTTTTTCACAGAAGTTATGAGAAGTCTCCTGATCTTTGTCAGAGGTCCAGCTGATTCACATCTCTCCCTGGGAGCTGTCCTGAGTTTCTCATTGATCGTCTTGTTTTCCACAGTTTGCTGTGGTGTTCTCATGGGGTTTGTGGTCCCTGTTGTGTTGTCCATGGGTTCTGCCTTTTATTTAGGCACCCTAGCAAATCTCTTGATACTTCTGAGGTTTTTGCCTTTTCCACATTCTACCTGGGAGATTTGGACTTCTTGTGGTTTTCAGTCTCTGGGCTATTACTTGCTTTAGTATTTTTATAAGTTCTTTGATGCCTGTTGGGTTCTTTCTCACTGCATTTTCTGCATTTTCCAACAGTCCCTTTGATAATTCTTTGATTTTCTACCAGTTCTGGTTTGTGTTTGGAATGATCCTATTCTTTTTGTGGACCTTATCACCATTTATTTTTTCCTCCGACTCTTGATGTTTGTTGGAATGCTTTGAAAGCCATAGGTCTCCCATGGGTTCTAGGTTACTTTACTCATCCTCAGTGAGCTCCTTATGCCTGTTAGACTTTCTACTTGTTCTGGATTCTACTTTGGAGTGCCCTTAAGCTCTTGGTGGACATTATCACTATTTTTCCCTCCGATTCTTTTGGTGTTTACTGTAGCTTTCTCATAGCTGTCAGGTCTCCTATGGGTTCTGATTTTATTTTAGGTGTCCTCAGCATTTTCATGAGGCTTCATCAAATACTCAAGAGTATCAAAGCTAGGACAAAAAATAGCACAAGTTAGGGCTCTGTTTGTATTTTTGTGTTGGAATTAGACTGCTAAGATCTCGTGTAGAATGAGCCTCCAAAGCATAGACTTCATGAAGTGGTTTAGAGTTGACCTGAGGAGTCTGCCCTTTTGAGTGATTCTCTAGATGGTAGATTTACAAGTCAGTTAATTTCTTGAAACACATTTTCTTTAGAAAATGAAGAAAGTACCTGTCTCAGAAGGATGTGATGAAGATTAAGGTAATGTGCAGAAAGTATTTAACACAGTTCCTGGGACATCAAAATGTATTTCCAGTGCTAGTAGATGCATATTTATTGACACTGAGTTCTCGATGTTAAATTCAAATATATTTGTAGAAATTCCAAATTATTTCCAGTGAATCTGGGCATTAATGATTTGAATTAAGAAAAATAGAAACACATTTATGAAAAAACAAAAGTAACTAACTTTACAAAAACCTACAAACTGATGACTGATTCAGGTTGAAGTGACACACTGTGGGTGTAAGACTGGGTGGAAAAAATGAAAATGGAGTTGTGTGGGAATGACAGACTAAACAGAACTGGAAGGGTTAACAGGATGGGTAGCATAATGTGGGTGAGCAAGTGTAGTGAGATAAAGGTAAACAGCACCAGAAAGATTGTCCACTGGAGCTGGAGATGGGATATTAGACTTGAGCCTTCTTCATAGCTAGAAACACTCTGGGGAGCTATCACTGTGGTGTAGGAGGTTAAGCCTCCACCTGCAGTGCCGGCATCATATATGGGAGCCTATTGGAGTCCGAGCTTCTCCGTTTCTGATCCAACTGCCTGCTAATGGCCTGGAAAAGCAGTGGAAAGTGCTGATCCGAAGCCAGGAGCCAGGAGCTAGGAGCTTGTTCCGAGTCTCCCACATGGGTGCAGGCGCCCAAGGACTTGGGCCATCTTCTTCTGCTTTCCCAGGCCACAGCAGAGAGCTGGATCAGAAGAGGAGCAGCCGAGACATGAACCAGCGCTTCAGGCCAGGGCTTTAACCCACTGCGGCCCCTATTTTTAGCTTTATAGTTGAAAATAGAAAGGAAGAAGCCTGTTAGTTAAAGGACTTACAATGTTTAATAGTGGAGACCAGACCAGTTGCCTAAGAGAAGCACAAATCTTCCTGGTACAGAAATCTGGGAGAAGCTTCTCCTTTGAGTTCTCATAATAAAAAAAAAAAAAAAAAAAGACACTACAAGGTCAAGAATAACATTTACCACCATCTCTACAGTTAATATGTTCCATAGGACTTCTGAAAATGAGAGGATCTGAACAGGCAAATGGCAGAGCGTTGACACCTGATCCAGAGGAAGCAATTTCTCAAGAGACTTAAATAAGGTAGTACAGGAATTCTAATTCTGAATGCTTCCACCCAATCCCCAAATGGCTTTTAATCTAGAATCATCTATAAGTGGTACAGATGACTGCATAACTTTCAAATTATTCTCCACAAATGTTTCTTTCAATTGAGCTTTTTAGAGGTCACCATTGTTGCATTTTATGATTACAAAAGTGATACTTAAACACATACTGAAGAAAATTCAGTTTTAAAAGTTATCCTTTATTCCATTACAACTGAGATACTCCAAAAATTATATGCATATACATATACATGTATTATCATCTTTTAGTCTTTTTGTTTACATTTTCAATTACTCAAGTAATAACAAATCTTAATTTAAAAGAGGAAAGAAAGCAAGCCTTAAAACAAAATCCCCTCTAATACCTCTATTCTGCCAACTCCAACTTGAAGTTTAATTGCTGAGGAGTGGACAACATTCCACTATCTTTTTATTCCGTAGAGACGTACCCACAGAACATATACGGAGACAGTACTTTGTGCACCTAAGGTTGTCGTTTCTATGCAGTTTTGTTAGGTATAGCTCACGTGAGCATCACCACAAGTTATGGAACTGTTCACTGCAGAACTTTCTCATTCCATCCTTCATAGCCTTGTAGCCATATCCACTCTCTCCCTTCCACCAGGCCTCAGTCTCTGGCCACCACCAATTTGTTCCCCATCTCCATATTTTGCCATTTTCAGAAATGTTATATAAATGGAATCAGCTCTTATGCAACCTTTTGAGGTAGACATTTTTCCCTTAGTGTGATTGTCTAGGATGCACTCAAGTTTTTGTGCATATCTGTAGGGTTTTTTTCAACTACTGAATAGTGGTACATAACATGAATGTACCACTTAGTTTAACCATTGTCTGACTGAAGGATATTTTTGGTTCTTTCAGTTCTTGGCTATTATGAGTTGAGATGCAATGAACTTATGCATACAACTTTTAAGTTTTCATTTCTGTGAAATAAATGCCTAACAGAGCAATTGCTGGATCATATGATAAATGCATGTATAGTTTTGCAAGAAACTTCCATACTCCTTTCTGTAGAGGCGTATCAGTTTATATTCCCACCAGCAATATACAACTGATCCAGTTTCTCTGCCAGCATTTTAGGTTAGCACTAAGTTTTATTTTAATCATTCTGATTGGTATAGGTTTTTTTATATTTTTTTATTTATTTCAAAGTTACAATTATATATATATATATAGAGAGAGAGAGAGAGAGAGCGCTCGTGTGCTTCCATCTGCTGGTTCACTCCCCAAATGGCTACAACGGCTAGGAATGGCCCAGACAGAAGCCAGGAGCCAGAAGGTTCTTCTGGATCTCCTATGTGGGTGCAGAGGCCCAAGCACTCAGGCCATCTGCTACTGCTTTCCCAGGTGAATTAGCAAGGAAATGATCAGAAGTGGAGAAGCTGGGCTCCAAACTGGTGCCCATATGGGATGCCAGCACTGCAGATGGCAGCTTTACCTGCTAACCACAGTTCTGGCATAGTTTTAATTTGCATTTCCCTGATGGCTAAGATATGTAAATTCTTTTCATATATTTGTTTGCCTCTGGTAAAATGACTGCTCCTGTCTCTTGATCATGTTCTTAATGGCTTGCTTGTTTTTCATTATTGAGATTTGAGAGTTCTTGATAGTTTATATATAGATGGTCCCCAAGTTATGATGGTTTGGCCTTTGATGTTTTTACTTTACAATGATATGAAAATGATGAACATTTAGTAGAAATTGTACTTTAAATGTGGAGTTTTGATCCTTTCCCAAGCTAGAATCTTGCAGTAAGATACTCTCTCAAAGTGCTGGGCAACAGCAGTGAGCCTCAGCTCTGTCAGCCATGTGATCAGGAGGGCAAATAACCAGTTCTCTCCAGTGTCGCTAAGCAATGATGCTTGCACATTTAGGTGTGTTAAATGCATTTTGTACTTGGCAATATTTTCCGTTTACAATGGGTTTATCAGACCATCACCCCATTGTAAGTCAAGGAGCATCTGCAGGTACAGGTCATTTGTCAGATACATGGCTTGCATTTCTCCTGTTCTTATTCACTTTTTCAGGGTCAGTTTTTGTTTTTATTAAAGTTGCTTGTGTACATATTTAAATTGGCAAACAGTTGTATTGGACTTGTAAAGACCAGCCATACTTCATCCTTTCTCCTCCATCTCTGCTACACTGGAACCATCACTTTCAGCTCCTTAGGCTGGCTCTTGGTATTTACCACCACATCTCTAAATACCACATTACTTATTTCCTGATTGTTTTGGAATTATCCATTGCCTCTCCATGATGGGAAATGAAGATGTAGCTTTTTATCCTTCCCTGTCCCATATCTGCATCTTCATTTTTACCCCAATTCCTCGAAAATAAATCCACAATCCCATATCCATAATTTACAATCCAAAAAGTTTTTCATAACTGATCCAACCTGAATTCATTTGAAAGCCTTTCTAATCTTCAATCTTATCACTTAATTGCTGTGGGGTAATGTAAATATTAATGTAAATATTCATGTGTTATACTGCAGAAATATAGATTTTTAAAATTTTATTTTCATTTTATTTGAGAGACAGAAAGAAACAGAGGAGACAGAAAGAGATCTCCTTCTTCTGGCTCACCCCTTCAAGTCCCCGTTTAAATGCCAGCAACAGTGAGGGCTGGGCCAGGCTGAAGCCAGGATCTCAATCCACATCACCCAACTGCTGAGCCATTACCTACTGCTTCCCAGAGTGTGCATTAACATGAAGCTGAGATCAGAAGCACACCTGATACTTTTTTTTTTTAAGGTTTATTTATTTACTTGAAAGAGTTGCAGAGAGAAAGAGAGAGGGAGAGACAGAGATCTTCTACCCACTGATTCACTCCCCAAATGGCCACAATGGCAGGAACTGGTCAGGCCTAAGCCAGGAGCCAAGAGTTTCTTCCTAGTCTCCCATGTGGATAACAGGGGCCCAAACACTTGGGCCATCTTCCATCTTCCACTGCTTCTCCCAGGCCATTAGCAGGGAGCTGGGTCTGAAGTGGAGCGGCTGGGACACAAACTGGCACCCATATGGGATGCCAGCGTTGCAAGCTATGGCTTAACCAAGCTATGCCACAAAGCTGACCCCCAGAGCTGGTATTTGAACCCAGGCAATCCAGCATGGGATACAGGCATCCCAGATGGCATCATAGATACTTTGCCATATGCCTGCCACACCTGCAGAAAAGGAGAGAGAGAGACTGAGACAGAGAGACAGAGAGAGAGAGAGAGAGAGATCTTTCATCCACTTAGTTCAATTTGCAAATGTCCTCAGCTGCGGCTGGGGCTGGGCCAGACCAAAACCAAGAGCCCTGAACTCATTCCAGGTCTCCCATATGGGTGGCAGGGACCTAAGTTCTCTGCCACCTCCAGGGATGTGCATTAGTAGGAAGCTAGATTGGAAATGAAGAAGGGACTCAAACCTGACACTCTGTGGTGGGATGCAGGTGTCCCAAACAGCAACTTAACCACTGAGCCAAATGCCTGCTCTGTATATGCACCATATTTTTTTTTTTTTTTTTTTTTTTGACAGGCAGAGTGGACAGTGAGAGAGAGAGACAGAGAGAAAGGTCTTCCTTTGCCGTTGGTTCACCCTCCAATGGCCGCCGCTGCAGCCGGCGCACCGCGCTGATCCGATGGCAGGAGCCAGGATCCAGGTGCTTTTCCTGGTCTCCCATGGGGTGCAGGGCCCAAGCACCTGGGCCATCCTCCACTGCACTCCCTGGCCACAGCAGAGAGCTGGCCTGGAAGAGGGGCAACCAGGACAGAATCCGGCGCCCCGACCGGGACTAGAACCCGGTGTGCCGGCGCCGCAAGGTGGAGGATTAGCCTATTGAGCCACGGCGCCGGCTCAATGCACCATATTTCTTAAAGGGATTTAAATTCTTTTTTTTTTTAAAGGTTTATTGATTTATTTGAAATTCAGAGTTACACACAGAGAGAAAATGAGGCAGAGAGAGAGAGAGAGAGAGAGAGAGAGAGAGAGATCCTCCATCTGCTGGCTCACTCCTCAATTGCCCACAATGGCCGGAGTTGCACTGATCCAAAGCTAGGAGCCAGGAGCTTCCTCCGAGTCTTTCCATGTGGGTACAGGGACCCAAGGACTTGGGCCATCTTCCACTGCTTTCCCAGGCCATAGCAGAGAGCTGAATTGGAAGTGGAGCAGCCAGGACTTGAACTGGTGCCCGCTACGCCACAGCACCAGCCCCAGGATTTAAATTCTAAAACAGATTTGACTCAGAGGTTTCATACTTGGGCTTGTGGATGTGAATAGTTATGATGTGCTTGTCTAAATATTCAGTGTTTACATCTTTATGACTATGTAAATGATTTCTATTCATAGGCAAGTCATGTTATATATAATAATTACTATTTCTGTCAAAACCATGCAGAATTACGTTAATAGATTAGCACATTTAAAGTTAAGCTAAATAAGGATAACATAGCACATCCAATAGGAGTTTTATTTGATGGTTTTCCTGTTTGTTAGTTGGCAGAAGTTTAAAATGAGCATCATTTCCTTGGGGTATTGCACATTGTGCCTTCTAAGTAGCACTTTCCCGTTACACCCTACTTGAAATGATATCCCCCATCGTCTTCCTGTTATCTTCTTAGGTTTTTTCATCTATTAACAGCTGAAATGTTCTATTTGTAAATATCTCCCTCATTAGACTGCAAGCTTCAGGAGAAGGCAGGATTGCTTCTCTGTTCTGCCCACTACCATAGCTCTTGCTGCCAGTAGTTCCCAGTCCTTACAGGAAATTTGATAGTGAGTATTCAATAATGATTTGGTTTATATAAACAGATTTTGATATTTAAAGTAGAGTATTCATCAAGAATGAGGAAAATGGTTTTAGTTAGGGAAAACAAGTAGCTCAAAGAAGAAATTTGTTGAATTTTAATTACAATTTTTAATTTTTTCAAAGATTTACTTATTTATTTGAGGTTCAGAGTTAAGAGAGAGAGGGCGAGACCGAGAGATCTTCTGTCCCCTGGTTCACTCTCTAGATTGCCACAACAGCCAGCAGTGCGCCAAGCTGGAGCCAGAAGCTTCAGCTGGGTTTCCCACGTGGGTGGCAGGGCCCCAAGAAGTTGGAACTTCCTGCGATGCTTTCCCAGGCCATTCGCAGGGAGCTGGATGGGAAGTGAAGCAGCCAGCACATGAACTGGCACCCATAAGGGATACTGGCGTCACAGGCAGCAGCTTTATCCTCTATGCCACAACAGTGAGCCCAATAATTTTGTATTATTATAATTGTTTTTCAAACAGTTTGACTGAATATTGACTATACTTAGAAGATTAAAAATTTTGTCTTGGGGCCGGCACTGTGGCATAGCAGGTAAAGCCGCCGCCTGCAGTGCCAGCATCCCCTGTGGGTGCCAGTTTGAGTCCTGTCTGCTCCACCTCCAATCCAGCTCTCTGCTGTAGCCTGGAAAAGCAGTGGAAGATGGCCCAATTCCTTGGGCCCCTGCACCCACGTGGGAGACCCAGAGGAAGCTCCTGGCTTCTGGCTTTGGATCGGCACAGCTCCAGCTGTTGCAGCCAGTTGGGAAGTGAACCAGCAGATGGAAGACCTCTCTCTCTCTCTCTCTCTCTCTCTGTCTCTCCTTCTTTCTCTGTGTAACTCTGAATTTCAAGTAAAAAAAAAATAAGTTTTTTAAAAAAATTTTTGTTTCATTGCACATGCTATCTAGTATTTTCTTTTTAAGTCAATGATAAACTCAGTGTAGCCCTGAACCTATAATTCTTTAAAATCTTATTGTTTACACATGTGTACCCACCTTAGAAACACAGAAAATGGGCTGGCGCCGTGGCTCAATGGACTAATCCTCCACCTTGTGGCGCTGGCACACCAGGTTCTAGTCCCGGTCGGGGCGCCGGATTCTGTCCCGGTTGCCCCTCTTCCAGGCCAGCTCTCTGCTGTGGCCTGGGAGTGCAGTGGAGGATGGCCCAAGTGCTTGGGCCCTGCACCCCATGGGAGACCAGGAGGAAGCACCTGGCTCCTGCCTTCGGATCAGCGCGGTGCGCCGGCAGCGGCGGCCATTGGAGGGTGAACCAATGGCAAAGGAAGATCTTTCTCTCTGTCTCTCTCTCTCTCACTGTCCACTCTGCCTATCAAGAAAAAAAAAAAAAAAAGAAACACAGAAAATGATGACAGACTAATATTATGTTAATGATGCTTTTCAAAAGGCAGGAGCAAACAACACTGGAAAATTGGCCAATAAGAATTCTAATTTAATGTCTAGTGCATTGCAAATATTAGTCCCTCCTCTATGAGGTTTCATTCTAGCATCTAATGCTAGACACATGGAGGGTTGTGCTTTGAAAACTCTGGTTTATTAATTTCTTGTAGAAGTAAACTTTTGTTCATGAATTTATGAATTAGTTGAGAACAAGAAAATACACTTTGGTGGGTGGATGTTTTGCTTCTGGAGTGAGTTATTTTAAATTCTCTACTTTGGTGACAATAGTCCCAGAATGAATATATGCTTAGAGTCACTTCATACTCCTCTTACTAGAAAAAGAATGAGTTATAATTATTTCCATTGTATTCTATGTTTTCTCAGTTAAAAATATTAAATATTTCAATAAGAAAATTTTTTCATTGTAGATTATTAAAGGGAATTTTAGACTATCTAGAAATATCCAAATAGTTGAATGGCTCTAAATTGCTTTGAAATGGTCTATTTTGGAATCACTACAGTTGCAACATTATGCACAGTACCTGGTGAGACTATGATCCCCTGGGACACAAATGTCCAGACAATGATATTCCAGTAGCTCATGCCAAGTCACAGGAGCAGAGTATCAGTGAAGCAGGCAGAATAAACACGACTTTGTTAGGGGCTAGCAAAGGGTGTGAGGATCTCATAAATTATATGGTCCAGAGGTCACTTCCCACTGAGCAGCAGATACTGCAGACGGTCAAGATGAGGGCAGGGAGAAGATAATGAGAGAGTAACCTGGATGCAGAGGGGTCGTGCTTTGTTTTCCAGGAATTGTCCATTTTCTGACCTTTTTAGGAAGTCGTGGAAGTGTCATGGTGTCAGGTGTCAGTCTTGGCTCCACACCTGATTCTAGCTTCCTGCTGGTGTATGCTCTGGGAATTGGGTCCCTTGCTACCGACAGGGAAGACCTGACAGGAGTTTTAGGCTTCTGGCTTTGGCCTGACCCAGCCCTGACATTTGGGGAGTGAATCAGTAGATGGGAGATCTCTGTCTGTTTCTCTGGTTTTCAAATAAATAAGTAATTAAAAAAAAAAAAAACAAGTCTCAGGGCCAGCACTGTGGTATAGTGAGTAAAGCCACCACCTGCAGTGCTGGTATCCCATATGGGTGCCAATTCAAGTCCCGTCTGCTCCACCTCTGATCCAGCTCTCTGCCATGGCCTGGGAAAGCAGTGGAAGATGGCCCTGCACCCATGTGGGAGACCCAGAGAAACTCCTGGCTGCTGGGTCCAGATCAGCTCAGCTCTGGCCTTTGCAGCCATTTGGGGCTGGAAGACCTTTCTGTCTCTCCCTTTAGCTGTACCTCTGACTCTCAAATAAATAAAACATATTTTTTTAGAGTCTCTAATTTTATAAACAAATGAATCTGGACTTTGTTCCTGGTTTATCATACAGAGTTTTCAAAAGCCCTTGGAACCGGAGCAACAGGAATGTCTTTGTTATGCTAATGAGACATTTAAGGGTTCTTTAGATAGCTCCAGGATAAGGGCTGGTCATCAGAAAAAGCAGCCACATGATGAGAGGGCTGGAACTGTCAGGCACCTGGTCCCAAGAGTTGGAGATTGAATTCAATCATACGGTCAATGAATTTATCAGTCATACGTTTATAAAAGAACAGCCAGTATGGGACACAGGCTGAGAAGAGCTTCCTGGTTGATGGAAATGTGGACGTGCTGGGAGGATGACACACCAGATTCCACTGAGAGGCGCAGAAGCCCTAACTCATCTCATAGCCTGCCCACTTCCAAACCTTGCTCAACACATTTCTTAGATGTGATTGTTCCTGCGTTGCATCCTTTATTATATGTTTGTATGTATGTATAAATGTAGGTATGTATAGCATTCCCATTAATTCTGTGTCATTCTAGTGCCCATGAATTCAGACTCAGAAACTGTAAAAGTAAAAGAGCTTCATTTAGAAGCCTTAGGAATTACAATGTGGGAGCCATAAGTTCAGATATTCCTGAATCAGTGTTTTCAGAAGAGCAGGAAAGTGGGAGATTATACGGCCTATTGAATGTTGAGAAGAAACAGGAGCTACAAGAAAAGAATGTATAAACAGAATGGAAATGTCCGGAAACAATTCTTCTTATTATTTTATTTATTTATTTATTTTTTTGACAGGCAGAGTTAGACAGTGAGAGAGACAGAGAGAAAGGTCTTCCTTTTTCTGTTGGTTCACCCCCAAAATGGCCGCTATGGCCAGGGCACTGCGGCCAGCGTTGCGCTTATCCGAAGCCAGGAGCCAGGTGCTTCTCCTGGTCTTCCATGCAGGTGTAGGGCCCAAGCACTTGGGCCATCCTCCACTGCACTCCCAGGCCACAGCAGAGAGCTGGACTGGAAGAGGAGCAACCGGGACAGAGTCTGGTGCCCGAACAGGACTAGAACCCTGGGTGCTGGCACCGCAAGCAGAGGATTAGCCTAGTGAGCTGCAGCGCCGGCCACAAGAGCTTCTTGATACATGTTGAACACAATTTAATGATCGGTTGCTCAGGTGTGGTACAGATGTCTACAGTCAAAGGAGTGCAGGCAGCCAAAATTCACATGCTAGGCAGTTCCCAAGTCCTCCTTCTAATAGCCTCTCATCTCTATTTTAAAAACTCTTTCAATGTTGCTGTTATAATTTTCTTCTTATTTTCATACTAGCAAATTCTCAAACCCAAAAAGAGTTTTATGAATCCCCAGATTTGTAACCATGTTAGACAGAAATACCAGCAGCCTGGAGATCCTACTTGGAGCTAGCATTTGAAATAAGGGCAGTCTTGTTGGGGCACCTTGCCCTTTAACTTGTGGAATTTGATACTAACAGTTATCAGTAGAATTTAGAAACTGTGGTAGACCCAACTCCAGAGGAGATGACCTATTTGGATACATAAGGAAATGCAAAATAAGAAATATACTAAACATACAACCCATTGGCTATTCGCATCTATAAGAGTTAAAATGAGAGTAAATGAGAATGATAGAATGGATGTTAACTTTGAACCAAGCTCAGACATTTAAGTCTGCGCTATGCCCGCTCATTTTGATCCACCCCCCCAAAAAAGGGAAAATCATGCCAGGACAGCAGAAAATACCTTTAAGTCTTCTGGTCACCACTAAGACATTCCAAGTAGGGAGAGGGTTAAAACAAGGCACTATTGAAATCAGTAGGTATAGTATGAAGGAACTGTCTCATTGTGTGGATTGCAACTATCAGCTCCCTAAAGAATCTTTACAAAAATGAACTGTGAGAGTGTTTAGGGAAAGTACCTTTGGTTTCCAGTGCTATAGCAAAGAACATGTCTGTGTGATAGAGGACCCACAACTCCCCATGGAACAATCACAGGTGGCTAATCCAGACACAGCAGGTTATTCCAGAAGGAACAGTCAGCATGGTTGCCTGACTAAAAGATTATGCCACTGTAAAAAGTGTGTTTAGCCTAAAAGGGGACTTACCAGGTCTCCTATAAATGCTGAGTGGAACACCCAGAACAAAGCAGCTGATAGGCCGTGTATGCAAATCATCTGGAAGTGGTCTTATAAAGAGCAGGATATTCACCTACAGAATATGCCTGTTACCCAAGTCATGGTAAATGCTGTGACTAAGGGGACCCCCTCTTCTCTCCATGTAACCTTAATATAGAATTCAACACAGTTTGAGAAGTCTTACTGGACTTGTGGTCTCTGCTTTCTCATGAGAGACTTATAAATATGAAGAATATTAAAGTAATTAACAAGAAAGCAAGGGACAACAGATGGAAGACTCAAAAGACTCATTCTAGCAGGGTAGAAATCTTTGAATGGTTACACAGAGATAGGTTTAATAACATGAACATTGATGGAGTTTAAACAAGGTCTTAATGCAACACTGTAGATGGTTGGGTTGACCAAGGGAATCTCCAGCTCGTTCTTCAATGTTAAAAATACCTTCAAAGTATACTGTATTTACCTCAGTTTAGAAGAATCTTGAAAATCAAAAAGCAAAGATTATGACAAATTCATCCAAGAATTGCCCAAGGCAATAGATTAATCAAGGAAAGGATTGTCAAAGGGCCAGAGTCCTTAGACTCAATCATTCTCGGAGGACCAAAAGCCTTCTACACATGAATGAGTGAAATAGAGTATAGAGAAGTTTCTATGACTTGGTGGTACCAAAATCTCTAGATAAAGTCCTAGTGGGGGCCATAAATAGACTGAGATAATATAGAAACCAGAGTTAATGAATTAAGGTGAAAATTCTGACAAAAAGTGATATATTTAAAGAAGATTAATGTGAAGTGATTGTGATTCTTTACTTGAGTATTTTATGGGAACACACATTGTGCCTGACTGGGAAATATCTCCCCTACCTGGTGTAGTAGAACAGAAGGCATGTAAATCTGCCCTTCAAGCCAGATTCCATGGATTTGCCAAATGGGCATGAATAAGATTACCCAAGCCTACACCACAGAGAATAGTAACTGGAATGCCGGTTTGGGTCAGTTTTGGTAAAATAGCCCATCAGAAGGATTCATTTCCAGCATCAGAAAGTGATTGGCATCAAGGAGCAGATATCTCAGTGTGTTCCACATGACCACCAGCTGAGTTTGTAACACTGGGGAGCTGTAGCAATACAGAGATGGGCTGAATATAGATGTTTCTCTTGCATCTTCTAATGCCAATAAAAACACTAATAAGGTTGGCACCGCGGCTCACTAGGCTAATCCTCCGCCTTGCGGTGCCGGCATACGGGTTCTAGTCCCGGTCGGGGTGCCGGATTCTGTCCCAGTTGCCCCTCTCCCAGGCCAGCTCTCTGCTGTGGCCAGAGAGTGCAGTGGAGGATGGCCCAAGTGCTTGGGCCCTGCACCCCATGGGAGACCAGGAGAAGCACCTGGCTCCTGCCATCGGATCAGCACGATGCGGCCATTGGAGGATGAACCAATGGCAAAGGAAGACCTTTCTCTCTGTCTCTCTCTCTCATTGTCCACTCTGCCTGTCCAAAAAAAAAAAAAAAAAAAAAAACAAACAAACAAAAAACACACACAAAAAAACAAAAACAAACAAACAAACAAAAACAAAAAAAACTAATAAAAACTGTCCTGTCAATGAGACAGAGACTGCAGCTAGATGGCTATGGGACAGAATCCCCAGGAGGAAAGTCTTACACATAGCTGGCAAGTTGGATTGATGCCAGTAGTCCTGGGAGAGTACACATGGTCCCTGATAGGATTAGACACTCTGGACAGGGTTTTGTGTATTCAAGAATAGATGTAAATGCTTAGAATATATAAAAGTACCAGAAGAGGGGATAGGCGTTGTAGCCCTATTGGAGTGCCTGGTTTGAGTCCTGGCTGTTTTGTTTCTGATCCAGGGTGATGCTAATGTGCTTCCTGAGCAGGCAACAGATGATGCATCAAGTACTTGAGTCCCTGCCACCAGTGTGGGAGACAGAGATGGAATTCCCAACTCCTGGCTTTGGCTGACGCTGTCACTTGGGAAGTGAACCAGCACATGAATGATCTCTCTCTCCCTATCTCTCTGTCATTCTGCCTTTCCAGTAAATCTTTAAACAAAAAAGAACCAAAAGAGAAGATATTGCATTGATTTTGAATACCTAGAAATATTTCTTCAAACCAGGGAACACACATTACAGCCCATAATATCCAACAATGGGCAGTGACTTATCCTCCTCGAGTAAGAGTTTGACAGATAACTGGAATATACATTTGAAATATTAGTTGTCTGAAATGGGAGGAGATAACAGGCATGAAGGGCTGTCTTACATGCCTTCCTGAGTGTGTGCAAGGGACAACATGATGTGGCCTGAGGGAGTGTCTGCACTGGGGAGTCCTGTGCTTTTCTCATAGATCTGGGGAAGAGGGCTATGGAGAGTAGCCTATGTTACTGGTATAGCCTGGTACACCTGTGACAGTCTTTCCACGGGGGATGGAAGCTGATATGACTGTACTTTTCTCTCGCTTCCCCACAGTTCTTCAACTTTCCCTTTCCTACCTGATGTCGTGGTTCCAAGACCAAGGCTGCAACTGCATGTGCTAGAAACAGAGATGGCTCCTAAGAAAGAAACTGCAACTCTACTTTTAAACTTTATGTCAGACACCTGATAGGTGACTTGTGACTTCACCCCATGTCTCAGTCCATTTTCTGCAGCAATAACAGACTGTTATAGACTGGGTAATTTATAAAGAAAATAATTTTATTTTTCATATTTCTGGAACCTAGGAGGTCTTGTATCAGGGCACCAGAAGCTGGTGAAGGCTTTCGTGCTGTAGCATCAAAGTGTGTGTGCGTGCCTGTGTGTGTATGTGTGTGTGTGTGAGAGAGAGAGAGAGAGAGAGAGAACACAGAAACCAGAGAATACATGCATGGGAGCTTGATTTTATAATTAACCCATTCCAGTGATAACAGCTTTATTACAAATTCATGAGGGCTTTAAAACAGATTTTAAAGGCCTCACCTCCCAATGGCTTTGCAGTGGCCATTAAATTTTGACATGAGTTTTTAGAGGACATTCAAACCACAACATCCCATCTGGCAAAAACAGTGACTACAGTTATATTACATATAAGTAGAAACAGCCCACTAACTCTGTTTTCATGTAATTCTACCCTATATAGAAGGGACTAAGAGAGTGGTTCTTGCTGGACTAGTACAATTGTTGTGTATAACTTAGACCAGTACAAAGGACAAATTAATGTCACTTCCAAAGTTATAAAAGTTTCCGTATAAATGTAGAGAAGTAGGAATAATAGCTAAGAGTACAAGAAGGAATAAATAGATTATGCAATGAGGGAATTCCAGTGTTCTGTTAATGCTTCAAAGGAAACTCAGAGGAAGAGATGATATTGTCTCTTAGCTCAGTTCTGCCTGAAAAGGAGAAGCAATGTACTGCTAAGCCCACCCCTGACAAGATCAGATAAATGAAGTCTACAAATTTGAGGGATCTCATTCTTAGAGAATAGGATGGTGGCCTGAACTTCGTATTGGAAACTAGATGGAACTCTAGTAATGTTCCAGTATCTTTTAACTCTAATTCTCAGGTTACATCTGTCACAATATGTTATTAATACTGGCATTGTTAGTAAGATTATAATACTGATACTGTCACACATGTTGGAAGATTGTGAATGATGTTGTATCTGTTATACTCAGGTGATGATGGTTTTGCTACAAAAGATATTGTGATTAAAGGCCAGGGATTGACCTGTGATACACAGAGAACAGATCTAGTCTTGGGGGTAAGGAAGGAGGTTTCCTGCCACAGATCTTCCAAAATCCTTGGAATTTCCAGTTAAGGGCATCTGTTGTGCTAATGCAGTAAGTTTTGAGGCAGGAACCTAGAGAGTTTCAAGGTGGAGGCTGGCTGATTAGGAGACTGGAATTTTAGCCTCTGGTCTCTGGGAAGAGGAGAAAAGCTGAGTTCAGTTGCAAACCAACGTTTTAGTCAATTATGCCTATGTAATGAAAGCTTGATTAAAAAAAAAAAAAGAAAAACTCAGGCCAGAAAGGCTGGGAGGAGCTACCTTGTTGGTGAGCACAGTGATATGCTGGGAGGATGACATGACTGCCTTCCATGAGATGAGGGCTGGGAAATACTGTGTCCTCTCTACTTCTCTCTACCCCTCCTTTGTACCAAGTCTTGTCCTATGCATCTCTTCCATGTTTCTGAGTTGCATTCTTTTAATAAAATTGTAACTGTAAGTAAAGTTACTCAGTGAGTTCCATAAATCATTCTAGCAAATGATCAAACTTGAAGGGGTGTCATAGGAACCTCCAAATGTGTAACAAAGTCACATAAAAGCAGGTAGCCTGAGGACTCTGGGGTAGACTTACGACTCCACTGTCAGCTGGCATCTGCAGAACGGGACTTACTGGGGACCTTGTCCTTGAAATTGTCAGCTCTGATGCTAACTCCAAGTAGTGTCAGAAATGAATAGAATTGTATGATATCAAAATTATTGTTAGAATATATATTTCATTATTTGTTGCCATTTTTATTGTGGTAAAATGTACATAACGAAATTTACCTCTTTCATCATTTTTATTTATTTAAAATTATACAAATATATATTTTAATTAACATACAGTAATTATGCATATTTATGGGTAAAATGGGGCATTTCAATTCATGCTTATAATGTGTAATAATCACATCAAGTTAACTGACATTTCTGTCATCTAAGACATGTATTATTTCTTTGTGTTGGGAACATTCCAAATTCTACTTATTTTGAGTATTTGATTAATGGCTGTCATCCATACCTATCTTTCTGTCTCACATTAGAAGTTATTCCTTCTATCCAACTGCACCTCTATATCGACTGATCATCCTCTCTCCATCCCTTTTTCCATCACACTTTCCAGGTTCTGGTAACCATTATTCTTTTATCTATTTCTTCTTCTTTTTTTTTTTTTTTTTTTTTTTTTTTGACAGGCAGAGTGGACAGTGAGAGAGAGAGACAGAGAGAAAGGTCTTCCTTTGCCGTTGGTTCACCCTCCAATGCCCGCTGCGGCCGGCGCACCGCGCTGATCCGATGGCAGGAGCCAGGAGCCAGGTGCTTTTCCTGGTCTCCCATGGGGTGCAGGGCCCAAGCACTTCAGCCATCCTCCACTGCACTCCCTGGCCACAGCAGAGAGCTGGCCAGGAAGAGGGGCAACCGGGACAGAATCCGGCACCCTGACTGGGACTAGAACCCGGTGTGCCGGCGCCGCAAGGCGGAGGATTAGCCTAGTGAGCTACGGCGCCGGCTACTTTTATCTATTTCTTTAAGAGTACCTTCTGTATATAAGTGAGACCATGCACTATTTGTCTTTCTGTGCCTGACTTATAATCACTTACTGCAATGTCCTCTAGTCCCTTTCATGTCATTGTAAATGACAGAATTTTCATTCTTTTTTATAGCTGAGGAATATTCTGTTTATATACCACATTTTCTTTATTCCTTTGTTGATGACACCTAGGTAGATTCCACATCATAGCTATTATGAATAGAGCTAAAATAAACACATGAGAACAGATGTCTCATTGGCATACTGATTTCAATTCCTTTGGATACATACCCAGGGGTTGAATTGCTGGACCACAGGGCAGTTCTATTTCTAGTCTTCTGAGGAACTCATATCCTGTTTTCTGTAATGGCTCTACAAATTTATATTCCTACCAACAGTGTATGGGGTCCCCCATTACTCTGTATCCTAAACAGCATTTATTTTTTGTCTTTTTGATGATAGTCACTCTTACTAGAGTAAGATAGTCATCTCACTGTGGTTGGTTTTGATTCACACTTCTCTAATGATTTAGTGGTGTATAACACTCTAAAAATGTATTTATTTATTTGAGAAACAGACAAAACATAGAAAGAAATGCCACTCGCTGGTTCACTAACCAAATATTCACGACAGCTGAGGCTGAGCTGGGGCTAAGTCAGAAGACAGGAATCCAATTCTTTAGACCAACACTGCTGCCTTCCAGGGTCTGCATTCCTAGGAAACTGCAGTCAGGAGTGGGAGATAGATATCAAACCTAAGCATCCAATATGGGATGGAGTCATCTTACCACTAGGCAAATGTCAGTCAATGAACATTTTTTAATATTTTTGTTGGTTACTTGTATATCCTCTTTTGAGAAATGTCTACTCAGATAATTCACTCATTTTTAAATCATATTACTTCTTTTAAGATTTATTTATTTCAGTGTCAGAGTTACACAAGGAGAAAGAGAGGAAGAAGGAGATGGAATCTCTCTGTCTCTCTCACTGTCCACTCTGCCTGTCAAAAAAAAAAAAAAAGGAGATGGAAGAAGGGGAAAGGGGGAGAGAGAATCTCCATCCACTGGTTCACTCCACCGATGACTCCAAAGGCCAGGGCTGAGCCTGGCTGAAGCCAGGAGCCAGGAGCTTCATCCGAGTTTGTGGGTGGCAGGAGCCCAAGTACTTGCACCATCTTTGGCTGCTTTTCCTAGGCCATTATCAGGGAGTTGAACAGGAAGTAGAGCATACGGGACACAAACTGGCACCCATATAGGAAGCCAGTGTCAGAAGCAGCAGTGATACCCGCTGTGCCACAATGCCAGTCTCAGATTATTTGTTTCTTGTTTTTTTTTTTTCTTAGTTCCTTACATATTCTGGAAAATAATCCCTTGTAAGATGACTAGTTTGCAAGCATTTTCTCTTATTCTGTAGGTTTTCTCTTCACTCGTTGTTATATAGAAGTTTTTAGTTTGACATAATCATATTTAGCAATTTTGTCTTTGTTGCCTGGGCTCGTGGGGTCATATCAAAAAAACAACAAAACAAAACAAAAAACTTGACCCAGACCAATGTCATAAACCATTCTCCCTATATTTTCCTTTAGTAGTACGAAAGTTTGGGGTCTTGGGTCTTGCATTTATGTCTTTGTCCTATTTTGAGCTGCTTTTTATCTATATAGTAACAGATAAGGGTCTAATTTCTTTCTTGTGCATATGGATACATGGATTTCCAACATTTTTTGAAGAGACTTTCCTTCCTCCAACATATGTATTTGCTGCTTTTATTCAAAGCCAACTGGTTGAGGCCAACATTGTGGCATAGGCAATTAAGCAGCCACTTGCTACATTAGCATCCCATAACAGAGTGCCTCGAGTCCTGGCTCCTCTGTTTCCAATCCAACTCCCTACTAATGTGCCTGGGGAGGCAGTAGATGATGGTCTAAGTACCTGGGCCCTTGCCATGTGTTTAGGAGACCTGTAAGGAATTCCCAGCTCTTGGCTTTGCCCAGCCAACCCTGGCTGTTGCAACCATTTGTGGGAGTGGACCAGCAGATGGAAGATCTCTTTCTCACAGTCTCTTCCTCTCTGTCATTCTGCTTTTCAAAAAAATAAATATTTAAAAAAGACAATTGGCTATAAATATAGATTTATTTTGGGGTTCTCTATTCTGTTCCACTGGTGTATGTGTCTATTTTTATACCACTATCATGCTGTTTTGTTTTATGGTATTGTAGTATTTTGAACTCAGATATTGTAATGATTCCAGCATTGTTCTTGCTAGGGATGCTTTGAGTATTTGAAGCCTTCTGTAGTTCCATATGAATTTTGTGATAACTTTTCATAGTTCTATATTCTATATTCTTTATTCCTAAAATGTTAGTATTTTGATAGGAATTCTTTGAATTTGTAGATAACCTTGGATAGTATGGACATTTTAATAAGATTAATTATTCCAATCTAAGAACATGAATTTCTTTCTACCTTATTGTGCTCTCTTTGATTTCTTTAATTAGTGTTTTATAACTTTCATTGTACCTAAAAACAAAACTTTTTTTTAAAAGCAGACAACAAGTCAAGAGGGAGAAGAGGAGGTAGGATTAAACTTTTACAGTACTGAAGGAAAAAATATTGCAAGCCAAGAATACTATATCTAGCTAAGCTATGCTTTATTTATTTTTAAAAAAATTTTTTTGACAGGCAGAGTTAGACAGAGAGAGAGAGGTCTTCCTTCCGTTGGTTCACCCCCCAATTGGCCACTACGGCTGGCGCGCTGCGCCCATCCGAAGCCAGGAGCCAGGTGCTTCCTCCTGGTCTCCCATGCGGGTGCAGGGCCTAAGCTCTTGGGCCATCCTCCACTGCCTTCCCGGGCCACAGCAGAGAGCTGGCCTGGAAGAGGGGCAACTGGGACAGAATCCGGCCCCCCGACCGGGACTAGAACCCGGGGTGCTGGTGCCGCAGGTGGAGGATTAGCCTAGTGAGCCGTGGTGCCGGCTGAATGGGCAAGAATTTTCTAGATTAAATCCCAAAAGCACAGGAAATAAAAGTAAAGGTAGGCAATGGGATTTCATCAAACTAAAGAGCACTTGCACAGCAAAGGAAACAACAGTGACAAAACAATTTGCAGAATGAGATATTTGCAAGCTATACATATGACTTAGCGGTTAATATCCAGAATATATGAGAAACTCAACTAAATTACACACAAAAAAGTTCAACTTAAAAATGGGCAGTAGAGGCCGGCGCCGTGGCTCACTAGGCTAATCCTCCGCCTAGCGGCGCCGGCACACCGGGTTCTAGTCCCAGTCCGGGCGCCGGATTCTGTCCCGGTTGCCCCTCTTCCAGGCCAGCCCTCTGCTGTGGCCAGGGAGTGCAGTGGAGGATGGCCCAGGTGCTTGGGCCCTGCACCCCATGGGAGACCAGGAAAAGCACCTGGCTCCTGGCTCCTGCCATCGGATCAGCGCGGTGCGCCGGCCGCAGCGCGCCGGCCGCGGCGGCCATTGGAGGGTGAACCAACGGCAAAGGAAGACCTTTCTCTCTGTCTCTCTCTCTCACTGTCCACTCTGTCTGTCAAAAAATAAATAAATAAAAATAAATAAAAAAATGGGCAGTAGAGCTAAACAGACATTTCTCATAGGAAGACATGCAAATGGTCAATAGGTACATGAAAAAAATATCAACACCACTAATGATCAAGGAAATACAAATCAAAATTACAGTGAGATACTAGCTCACTATAGTTAGATTGGCTATATAGTAAAGACAAAAGATAAGTATTAGTGAGGATGTGGAAAAAGGGAACCCTTACACACTGTTGGTAGGAATGTAAATTAGTAGTCATTGTGGAAAACAGTATGATCATTCCTCAAAAAACTGAAAATAGAACTGCCATATTAACAAGTATCCCCATTATTGGGTATAAATATTCAAGGGAAATGAAATAAGACTGTTGAAGAGATATCTGGACTCCAGGGCTAGTGCTGTGTCGCAGGGGGTTAACGCCCTGGACTGAAGCATCGGCATCCCATGTGGGCGCTGGTTCGAGACCCAGCTGCTCCATTTCTGATCCAGCTTTCTGTGATGGCCTGGGAAAGCAGGAGAAGATGGCCCAAGGCCTTGGGCCCCTGCTCCCATGTGGGAGACCTGGAAGAAGCTCCTGGCTCCTGGCTTCGGATCGGCGCAGCTCCAGCCATTGCAGCCAATTGGGGAGTGAACCATGGGATGGAAGACCTCTCTCTCTCTCTCTGTCTCTCTTCTCTCTATGTAACTCTGACTTTCAGATTAATAAATAAATCTTAAAAAAAAAAGAGATATATGACTCTCATGTATTGCAGCACTATTCATAATAGGCAAGAAACAGGAACAATCTGTGTTCATTCACTGATGAATGGTAAAAAAAAAAAGTGGTACATATGTACAATGGAATACTACTCAGGCACAAAAAGGATGAAATTTTTGTCATTTCTAACAATAGGGATAGAATTGGAAGTCATTATATTAAGTGAAAGCCAAGCACAGAAAGACAAATATCATATAATCTCACTAATATGTAGAGTCTAAAAAAAGATGACCTTACAGAAGTTAAACTGTAACAGTGGTTACCAGAGGCTGGAAAGAGAATGGGGAAGGAGAAAGATTGATAGATGGTACTAGGTTACAGTTGGATAGTAGTTAGAAGTCCTAGAGTGATACTGTACAGTATGGTGACTATAAAAATGTTTATTATGGTAAATTTTTTTAAGGACAAACAAATCAGAAGGTAGGGCTTTGGATATTTCCACCCCCTACAAATTTTAAATTTTTGAAGGGATAAATACATTTACTCTGATTGAACATTACACAATGTTTAGATATAGCAAAATATCACATTTTACCCCATAAATATGTACAATTTTGATATGTCTGTCAAAATTCATTTAATAAAAATATTCTAAAATGTTTATTTGGGAACAAAATAATAGTATGCATTGTATGCATCTACATGAACCTTCTGAAGACATCTAGTATATACTTAAACCTACCCCGTAATGTACCATTTCAGAAAATGGGCCTGTGGAAGGCCTTCTTTGTGTTATTGTTAAAAAACTTTTGTGGCAGTTGGCATCCTGCATGGCAGGTGAAGTCACTGCCTGCAATGCTGGCATCCTATATAAGTTCTGATTTGTGTCCCGGCTGCTCCACTTCCAATCCAGCTTCCTGCTAATGGCCTAGAAAAAGCAGCAGAAGATGGCCCAAGTGTTTGGTCCCCTGCTACCCACGTGGGAGAGTTGGAAGAAGCTCCTGGCTTCAGCCTGGCCCAGTGCTGGCTGTTGTGGTCATCTGGAGAGTGAACCAGTGGATAGAGGATCTCCTTCTCTATTTCTTTCCCCCTTTCTTCTCTCTCTGACTTTCAAAATAAATTAATAAAAATTTTTGTGGTAATAACTTAGGGACATACTATATTAAGACTAGTCAAAGAGGTTTAATCACTAAGGAGATTTTCATAAATTCAGATTCCAGCACCCATTATGTAAACATTCTCAAGAAATAAGGAAGACAGAGAAATAAGGAAAAGATTTCTTTCCCTTTTTTGATGTATCTTAAAAATTGTATGTAAAAAAATTTGCCATTTTAACAATTTTTATGGGTTCAATTCAGTGGCATTAAGATTCACAATGTTGTACACCATCACACTATCCATTTCTAGAACTGTTCATTCCAAATGGAAATTCTGTACCTATTTACTGTCCATTTTCCTCACCCTTGGATCCCTGGTAGCTACTATTTTCCTTTGTATCTCTGAAACTTCCTGTTTTAAGTACCTCATATAAGTGGGATCACACAATATTTGACCTTTTTGTCTGGCTGATTTTATATAGCATAATGCTTTCAAGGTTCATCTATGTATATAGTGTAGATAAGAATTTCATTCTTTTGTAAGGCTGAATAATATTCTCTTGCATGTACATACCATATTGGTTTTTTCATTCATGTGTTGATGAACATTTAAGTTGTTTCCCCCTTTTGTAATCAAATAATGATGTCAGGAACTTTGGTGTACAGGTAATTCTATTGTTAGACACTTTAACGAGCCATCCTCACAAATTTTTATTGTATACATAAAATTTTGGAGGCACTTTATAGAGGTCAAATGAAAATTAATGATAACAAACATTTTAAAGAGTCCAATGTTTTATCAGCATTAATATTTATTCAAGAACAAAGTAATGGAAAAAAACTGGAGGGTAATCAACATTATATAGGTATATTACAAGTATATAGTAATATTTTGCTAATTACTGAACTAGAAAAATATAAAAGATGAAATTTCATAAGTTATTTTGTGCTTAATCTTTCTGAATGTCCTTTCAGAATTAAATTTGCAGCAAGTGCTTATTCTTATTTACAGATTATGACTTTTTCTTTAGCAACAAAAACATGCTTATCTTTGGTTAATCAGAATTAATTTTAAAAGACAAAAACTTCTTACAGGTTAGCATGACATTTAGTGTTTCAGACCCATGGTCTTGTTGGCCTGGCCGCTTGATGATCGCTCTCGTTCTTTAGTAATTTCTAGTTCAATTTTGGCTTTGATTTTGTCCCAATCTATTTGGAGCTGTAATAGAAGAAAACAACATGGTTATACAGTATTAGATATTTTTGTTTAATCTTAGAGCCAGCATTGTGGTGCTACGATAAAGTTGCCACCTGTGGGGTCAGCATCCCATAAGGGTGCTGCTTCAAGTCTTGGTTGCTCCACTTCAATCTAGCTCCCTGCTAATGTACCTGGGAAAGCAGCAGAAGATGGCCCAAGTGCTTGGGTCATTGCACCCATGTGGAAGCTCCTGGCTCCCAGCTTCAGCCTGGTCCAGCCCCAGTCATCGTGATTTTATTTATTTGAAAGGCAGGGAGATGGAAGGTTTCTATTTCTTTGTTTCTCCCTTTCTCTTTGTAACTCTGCCTTTCAAATAACTTTAAAAAAAAAAAGGTCAAAATCTATTTGCAGCTGTTTATAAAAATGCTCATCTAAACAGTTCCATGGAACCTTTGGATTCTGCACAGTTGCTCAGGGACAAGGCAGGAGAGAGGTAGACTGCTCTCCTCCAAACGAGAAAAAATGGACAGGGCACTGGCCACCAAGCCGTGTTTTGAATAGGCCAGACCTTCATGTCTTATATATTGAGGTTTCCCTGGAGATGCCCAGTTATGAGGAAAAATTGGGCTATATTAGCTTCCCCTGAGCATATTCTGAAAAAGTACATTTTTGCAAAAACTCTTAAAGTAACCCAAAGACACCACAGTGATTATGACAGTGATGAAGGGGCTGGTGTTTTGGTGTAGCAGGTTAAGCCCAGTCTGTAATGCTGGCATCCCATATCAGGGTGCTGGTTTCAGTCGTGCTGTTGTGCTTCTGATCTGGCTCCCTGTTAAGGTGCCCAGGAAAGCAGTGGAAGATGGTCCATGTATTTGGTACTCTGGCCCCTATGTGGGGCCTTGGGGGTAGAATTCTAGGCTCCTGGCTTGGCCTGGCCCAGCCCTGACCATTGCAACCATTTGGGAAGTGAACCAAAGGATGCAAGATCTGTTTTTTCTCTGTGTCTCCCTGCCTTTCAAATAAATACAATGAATCTTAAAAAATAAACAATGATGAAGAGTCATCAGAGGAAGCAGAATAACAAAATTGCCAACATTTTTGTACTTGCTTCTCTTCTATATGATGTAGCCTCCTTCTTCTAGTCCAGCGGTACTCCTACGTTCATAAGATTTGATGTTAGGAATGGACTCTGTCTTGAGTTCCATGAGTAATTTCTTTAGGAATACACAGGAATGGACTCTGTCTTGAGTTCCATGAGTAATTTCTTTAGGAATACACAATCTACCACTTAACAAAGCTTAAAGATCACTTATGTAGAAAATGTGTGTCCTCTCTGAGTCAAGACAATGGAAAACTTGGATCCTGGATTAAACCAACTCTCCTTTACTAAGAAATATACACAAACTCCTGTGACTGAACCAAACATGAAGAGATTTTCACTTCCATGCATGGGAGTTGTATGGAATAGGTGAGTAGTAAACCTTATTGATGTACACTGCTGCTTGAACAGATTTAAGTAAGTGAGAAATTAATTTAACTTTAATAGGATTTTAGACTTTTATTTTGTGATGGAATTACGTATTTAGGTTTTTATTGCAATTCCTGTATCTAAATCTCTGTGAAGTAACTTGTGGGCATTTTTGGTCAACTTTTAAAAAAATAACAATTCCACATGCCTATCAGTAACATGTAAAATAGATGAAGCAACAGAAGAATTCCTTTTATGCTAGAAGATAAATGTCTAGCTAGGATGCAAGTAACAGCTCATTGAAAAGCAGAACAAATGTTAAATTATTTGAAAGACTAATTTTTCAATCAGGCCAAAACTTGGTATTTTTAAAATGGTAAAACACTCATCTCCATGTCTAACAAAACACTTACAGAGAGGAATGCAAAACTTGATGAATGTCTTGGCCTTCTTCCAGCTTTAAATTGACTTACATATGTTTCTCAAATCAATCACAATAAAATCATATACTGATGGTAAACTGAACAACTGCTGCTCTGAAGTCTGTCAAGTAAATTGATGACATTTATATTTGTTATGAAACAAATGAGAGTGTCCGTTGATAGCTATCCTACTGAAAATAAGTGTTCTGCTCTCACTTTGGCATTTATTCAGTTTTAGAACAGTGCTCTACAAATAATTTAGTCCTTGAATTAGAATAATTTTAATAGTAGGTTTTAGGTAATGATGTTCTCTGACAGCTGTCAAGTAACTTTTAAGTTAAGGCTTATCCTTTTCTATTACAGCGAGTGCCAATATTATTTGGCAGTTTTTATTCTAATCCCCAGTCAATTCTTATTCACATAGGAGCAATCTCAAAATCATACCAAAGACTCTCCATCCATTACCACATCTCTCTACTCCCAACTGAAAATTAGCTTCCTAATTCATAGAGAATATACAGATGATCCCTTGACTTAAGATGGAGTTACATCCCAATAAATCCATTGTAAGATAAAAATATCCTAAGTCAAAAATGCATTTAATTCTTTTATACTTAACCTACCAAACGTCAGAGCTTAAAAACATGGCATGAAAGTACATAATTTTAAAAGTATGTAGGAAAGTGGAATTAAAAGGTAAGTTATTTTGGTGTAAACATTTTGGAAATCTATGCATATGAGTACACTTGTAGAGTATCTTTTTTACCCTCAAGATCAAGTGGCACAGCCCAACAGTATGAGAGAATACTATATTGCAAATTGCTATCCCAGAAAAAGATGAAAATTCAAAACACAGTTTCTACTAAGTATATATTGCTTTCTTTCACATGACCATAAAGACAAAAAAGTTATGTTGAACCATCGTAAGTCGGAGACATCTGTAGTGGCCATCAAGCATGAATTCCTTTAGTTTTCCTTCTTTGCACTCACAAACCTACTTAAATTAATACCCACGTTTATCTCTTTCTCTTCTGCCTCAGGCCACCTTCTTCACATATGTACCTGATCCATCTTCTCAACTCAACTGTGACATTTGCCTTCAAGTATTACTCATTCCATTTCCTTCTCCTCATTGGCTCCTTCTCACTGACCTTGCCTGTTTATTCTGTCTCCTTGAAAGCTATGATTCTTCATTTTTCACATTCCTGACTCTCATTCTCACCCAGACCAGTGTAATAAAACTATGTTCCCACTATACAAAATTTTAACTAAACAGGTTGGCATTGTGGTGCAGCAAATTAATCTGCTGTCTGTACTGTCAGCATCCCTTATAGGTACTAGCTGGAGGCCCGGCTTTTTTTCTTTTTTGATGTATTCTTTAACTAGATTAATGGCATCCCCATATACCTGTTGTCCACACTAGAAATGTTTAAGTCATTTTCAAATGTCTTACCTTGCCTCTCCACCTCTACTACTCCTAACCACAACTGTTCTCTTATTTTTACTAGCGCATATTTTCTTTGCTTTTTTTTTTTTAATATTTATTTATTTCTTTGGCAGACAAAGTTGCAGAGGCAGAGGCAGAGAGAGAGAGGTCTTCTACCCGCTGCAATGGCCAGAGCTGGGCCGATCCAAAGCCAGGAGCCTAGAGCTTCTTCTCCCACTTGAGTGTAGGGGCCCAAGTGCCACATTCTACTGATTTCCCAGGCCATAGCAGAGATCTGGATCAGAAGTGGAGCAGCCAGGACTTGAACCAATACCCATATTGGATGCTGGCACTACAGGCAGTGGTTTTACTGGCTACACCACAGCAGTGACTCCTATGACATATTTTCTTACATGAGTCTTACCCTTTCCACGGTGTGTCTATTATAGCAACTTCTTGACTGATCTCCTAATTACCACCCTCACCTCTAATCTCTTTCTCACATCTGAAGTTATCTTCTAATCATTCTCTTGATCATAAATCTCCCAATCTTATTGCCTTTATTATTAATCCATTCTCTTATTACATTACTAAGATGCATCAATATCCTGTTCTAACCTGTATTTCAATCACCCAAGATGCAAGGCAGTCACTCAGGATTCCTTTCCATTCTTTCTTTCTTTTTTTCTTTCTTTTTTTTTTTTTTTTTTTTTTTTTTTTTTTTTTTTTTTTTTTGACAGGCAGAGTGGACAGTGAGAGAGACAGAAGAGAGAAAGGTCTTCCTTTTTTCGTTGGTTCACCCTCCAATGGCCGCCGCGGCCGGCAAGCTGCGGCTGGCGCACCACGCTGATCCGAAGCCAGGAGCCAGGTGCTTATCCTGGTCTCCCATGCGGGTGCAGGGCCCAAGGACCATCCTCCACTGCACTCCCGGGCCACAGCAGAGAGCTGGACTGGAAGAGGAGCAATCTGGACAGACTCCGGCACTCCGACCGGGACTAGAACCTGGGGTGCTGGCACCACAGGCGGAGGATTAGCCTATTGAGCCGCGGCGCCAGCCATCTCTTCATTCTTTCAAGACCTCAAATATTTGCTCTTGCTATCATTTCCTTTAACAAAATTTTAAGAAAACTTTTTGGAAAATTTTAAATTTCTCATTTGTTTCTAGGAATCAAGATTTTAAAAGGGAAAAGTGATCACGTTAGTTGGCTTCCCATTATTATGTCCTATCTTCTTACATATAGGACACCTAGAAAAGCTTAAACTGAGCAATAAATATACTACTTATGGTAATTTTGCATCTGTGTCAATTTCACTGAAATACAGAATTGAAAACTTGTGATTTAATGGGTTAATCTGCCCTATGAAACCCTCTAGTCAATCTCTGTTGTGTTCATTCTTTCTTACTTCAGAGCTTTTCCTTTGCCTAGAACAGGTGTATCCCACCACCCTGTCCCAACCCCCAGTTAATTTCTACTATTCATCTTTTACAGCTCAACTCAAATATGATTTGCTTTGCTTGGGAAAGTCTCCACTAACTACCACACGCTGAGGCAAGCTCCCCATTAACAAAATCTTAAGGTACCATGTATACCTCCTTCAAGGCAATTATCACAATTGAAATTAATAAATAACTATATAACTGTCACCTCATTTAAATATAAACTTCTTGATGTCAGGGCCAGGGTCTGTCTCATTTACTTTTATAAACCAGGAACCAAGGAAAGAACACTGTCTTCAGGAGGCATTCAATAAATATTGAATGAATAAAGAGAAATGGGCTGGCATTTGACATAGTGGTTAAGACACTGTTTCAGATGCCTGTATCCCATGTCTGAGTGCCTGTGTCTGGGATTCCAGCTATCTGCTAATGAACACCCTTAAGTGGCAGCAGGTGATAGCTCAAGTAGTTGGGTACCTTCCACCAATATGAAAGACCCAGAGTGAGTTCTGGGCTCCTGGCTTTAGCCTGGCCCAAACTGCTGTTCTGGGCATGTGGGGGAGGGGTAGTAAACAATGGATGGGAGATCTCTGGCTATTTCTGTCTCTCTGCCTTTCAAATAAATAAAATTTTAAAAGATAAATAATTTCCCAGAAAATGAGTTACTACCTGAAAATTCCTTACTATTATAAGGCCTGAAAACGTGCAATGCAGTTCAAGTAGTAGCAATGCCTACAGACTCTTCTGGATCGTCTTCAAAATTCAATACTTTCTCAAGTTCTGCTTCTGGGTTTGATGTTTTTCACTGCTTTTTTTTTTTTCTCCTGGTGTAATGTTCTAAGCAATTTCTAGACTTCCTACTTTTTTTCTTGCACAGAGTAATATACAAAAGACTGAGTTTATTCCTTGAGTGAATTTTATTTACCAAACTTATAACGTATTTTATAAGAATTTACTGAGCACCACTGTAGATCAAGTACAATGACTCTAAATAACAAAACTCTTAGAAGACAATATACCTTGAATGAATGGCAGATTTCCATATTTTAATTAGAAATGCCAAATAACATTTTATGGCTTATAAACATGAATGTATATTAAGTTTCTCTTATGGGTAGATTACATTCACTTACAAACTTTCACACAGTAGACACTGTGAACCCACCAGTATTCACCAAACATTAGAATAAATTTCTCAGTGTTATTTTTAAATGACATTTCTTCATTTGATTCTTACTTCTGAAATTCACAACTTTGGCAATGAGAGGTAAGCATGGATGACAGATCATGACTGGATTATAGACCTACATAGACCAAAAGATCAGCAAGCAGTGCAGATATCCTCGAAATCAATGGTTTTAGGTAAAATTTTATCTCAGTAGTGAAAATTTTTAAGTAAAAAATATTTTCATCTTAAAGTTCTGTTTTATGATTTTTAGTTAACATCCAAATGACATTTATGAAGAAAAAAGGTAGGAAAATAGAACATAATGCTATAAGACTCAATCTATATGGTTTGAGAATGAAAAAAAAATACCAAAGATAGCCATGTTGTTCTGATTATCCAACTTTGGAAATTTCTGCTACTTTTAGTCTATTATTTATTCTGCTCAATTTTTACATGTAGCAAGTACATTTAGGTAGGTACCTTTATGAGGCACAAACAAGCTCCCTAGAATTCTACAATGATAAAGTATGCACTTTCTGGACAGTGCCTTCTGTGCTTACATATTTCCCCAGTAGTAAAAGGCGAAGTTGGAAGAAGACAAAACGCAGGAGTTAGAATATTTCTATCTCAGCCATTTACATTACTTACCTAAAAATATCAAATAGTACCCACTTAATACATGGTGAATATTATGAGTTAAATCATGGCTGTGAAATTTTGAAAAAAATTTAATATTATAATCATAAAATCAAAATAAGTTTATATAATAATAAGGCAGAAAATTCTTTTAGAGATTATTGTATGAATCATTCATTTTTTGTCTTGTTAAGAACAAAACTTCAAATATTTATATAGCATATGCATTATTATAAAATAGTGTATAATACTTACACCTTCTGCATACTGCAAGTATCGTTTATTAGTTTCCTGTTTACCAAATGTCTCCAAAAACTTTTGACGGTAAGCAAGAACTGTATCAACATGTGTTTTGTATTTTATGGCCAATTCCAGTGCCCTAAAATGAGAAATAAAACATATTATTTACATTGCTTATGTCAGACTCTATGGATAGTATTTTGGATTTGAGACTAGGGCAAATTATTGGCCTCTCTGCTTATCCTACAATAAGGAAGGTCATTTTCTACCTTATCCAGCTTATAAATTCCAGTTACTTCAAAGGTCAGATCAAAGATGACCCCTTCTCCTTAACCAGCTCTCTTGTAGAAATAAATCACCATTACTTTATCTTTGCCTCATATCATTTATACAAACTATTATATAGAACTGCTTACAATGTATTATAATTATTATTTATGAGCTTGCTCCTCCACTAGATTACATATTTACTGAAGGAAGATCCAAGTTTCATTTTTGTTTGGTGAGTAATCCAGAGTGCATAAGTGGTAAATATTCATTAAATTTTTTTAAAGAATTTAGTTATTTATTTGAGAGGTAGAGTTACAGACAGAGAAGGAGAGAGAGAAAGGTCTTCCATCTACTGGTTCATTCTCCAAACGGCTGCAATGGCCAGAGCTTAGTTGATCTGAAGCCAGGAACCAGGAGCTTCCTCCAGGTACCCACGTGGGTGCACGGACCCAAGCACTAGGGTCATCTTCCACTGCTTTCCCAGGCCATAAGCAGAGAGCTAGATCTGAAGAGGAGCAGCCAGGCCACGAACCAGTTGCCCATATGGGATGCCAGCACTGCAGGCAGAGGCTTAGCCTATTATACCATGGCGCAGGCCCCTCATTAAATTTTTTAATCAACATAAAATTCAAGTGGATGAACTTTCCCACATTATAAGTGGTTCAATTATCTTGACCATTTTTACAAGTCTATAATGTATTTATAGAATTAAAAAATGATATCTTAATGCTACTACTAGAGCAAATAGAAAATTTTATAAAAATAATTAACAGGAAAGAAAAGTCTGACAAAATGTCTTTTATCATTTGAACCTTAGAAAAGTCATTTACTTATAAGCCAGTCAATGTCATTTTTCTTTATGCCTAAGTTATTTTTAAAGTAATATTTACATAGAAGATGTGAACTAAATGAATCACTGAAAAGAGTGGTATACCATCAAAGAAACAAAACCCATACATTGATGAAAATTATAGGGAAATTAAAAGATTAATCCTCAGTTCCAGGCTATTTCACCTGTAGGTTCTAGACAGTGTGAACATCTCAGTTGCTGCAATCCTGTATACAATGCATATTAGTAGAGTCAGGAACAACTCAGTGGAGTATGGCTCTCCTACACGTTCATTGTCACCTTGTTTTAAAATATAGATAACCATCATCATGATAATCAAAAATAAAATACTTCTAAAGTTTTCTTGTTTGCTAATATGAAATGACTTCTGCCTAGTCCAATCATGATTTATCAGAGCTTACTGCTGTTTCGGATAAAACTAATACTGACTAGGTTTTTCTAACTTAAGAATTTTCAGTAAGAAAAGTTGGCTCATTCTTATTATACATTGATTTGCCTTTCTAATAATCAAACTAAACTAAGTCTCTGTGTGTGCTGACAAATGGGAGAACTGAAAGAGATATCAAAGACTTCACATGAAAATTATGAATGTAAGTCATGCATAATATAAATGGTAATGCCACAATTAAGCAAAATAATTTCTCATAAAATATTTTGACATATACTACATTGCTAAATCCATGAGTCAACATTTGCTACCCATGAAGGATTCTCACAAAGTCCCCTCATTCCTCTCTGACTTGAAGTCTTTCAGAGGAAAAAAAAGCATAGGTGAAAGAAAATGTAAAGGTAAAAAAAAAAATAGAGAAACAAAAATGGAAGACAGAAGAAGGCAAAAAGCAATTCACAGAGGCTCCAAGAAGGAGAAACCAAAGTAAATATCCCTCAGTCCATCTAGCTCTCCTATATAATCGTTCATATATCCCTAAAGGCTCTGACTGGGGGTGTATGTGAGTGGCGACTCTGGGGAGCAAACCCTTTGGCACTTTAGAAATTCCATTTTCCCTCTTTTTTATGATTGTATATAATGGGGGAAGAAGAGCTTGACAGCCCAAAGCAAAGTCTTCTAAATGGAGAGTATATAAGCAACCGCTCTGGGATGGGGCTTTCCAAAAACTCCGAAGATATTTTGGTAATGAACACCAACACAGTGAATTATGTAGAAAGGACAGAATATGATGGCTAATCCTAAATTTTAAATTAAATTAAATTTAAAGTTAAATTCAATTGAATTTAAATTTAAATTAGATCCTAAGTTTTATCTGTCATAAATTTCTTTTACTACTGATTATAATAAAGCTGGTATTAATTAGCTGGTTAAAGAGCAGTGGTTAAAGGTAAACATTCAGGCTGGCGCCACGGCTCAATAGGCTAATCCTCCACCTAGCAGCTCCAGCACACCGGGTTCTGTCCCGGTTGCCCCTCTTCCAGGCCAGCTCTCTGCTGTGGCCTGGGAAGGCAGTGGAGGATGGCCCAAGTGCTTGGGCCCTGCACACTCTGCCTGTCAAAAAAAAAAAAAAAAAAAAAAAAGGTAAACATTCAAATAATGTGTAATATTTTAAACATTTTCTAAAAGCACACACTGAGTAAAAAATGTTTCTTTACCACGTTTAGGAGGGAACTTACTCCAAATTATATAAGACTTTTGAGAACAGTATGTTTCTAGTTTTAAAATGGTTATTTGGCAACCAAACAAATGTGACATTAGATTCTAGGGCTGGAATAAGTCCATGTAGTTTAAATAGAAGTAAGTTACATAAAAATGATGTTATAATTTCAAATGTGATCTTTTGCATAAGTTGAATAAAGCAAAATCACATTAAGTGATCTACAGCTGAAGATCAAAATTTATTTTTATTAATGCTTATATAAGGCATTTCTATACTTATCTAGAGCTTTTGGCTTCCACCTCTCTTAATTTCAGATTTTGGGAGATGACAATCACCAAATGTCCAAAGCTGATGTCAGGCAGTTGCTTGCCTATATCTCTTTAAGAGCTGCATTTTACTGAGCTGCAGCTCATTATCAAATTCAAATAGGAAAACAGAAGCACAAACCAGAAAGACTGCTTCTCAACTAAAATAACACATATGAGAAAAAAAAATCTGTTCCCTTCAAGAAGTTCAAACAAATACAGAAATTCATGGATTTTAAAAGTAATCTAGTGGGCCGGTGTTGTGACGCAATAGGTTAATCTTCCGCCTGTGGTGCCGGCATCCCATATGGGCGCCGATTCTAGTCCCAGCTGCTCCTCTTCCAATCCAACTCTCTGCTGTGGCCTGGGAAAGCAGAAGATGGCCAAATTTCTTGGGCCCCTGCACCTGTGTGAGAGACCAGGAAGAAGCTCCTAGCTCCTGGCTTCAGATTGGCTCAGCTCTGGCTGTTGCGGCCATTTGGGAAGTGAACCAACGGAAGGAAGTGAAATAATAAAAGAAAACTTCCCTACTTTGGAGAAAGAAAGGGACATCCAAGTAAGGGAAGCACACAGAACTCCTAGTAGACATTACCAGAAAAGATCTGTACAACAACACATTATAATCAAACTCCACAGTAAAACATAAAGAAAAGATTCTGAAATGTGCACTAGAGAAATGCCAGATTAATTAAGGAGGATCTCCAATTATAAATAAATAAATTGAAAATAGATCTCAGTAAAAAATAAGAATGAGAATACGAGAGGTAGGAGGACATTTGCAACTGTAAAGCTGTATAGTTCTGCATATATTCCTATGGAATTACTTCTAAGGGTACAGTTTAAAACTTGCCAAGGGACTCCAAATCCCATTAAACTTGGTAGTAAAAATGCCATGTTAATTGTTAAAGTGATCATATTAAGTGTTAAAAATATAGAGTTGGTCTTGTGTGAATAAAGTTAATTGAAAATGAATCTTAATGGAGAATGGGACTGGCAAAGGGAGGAGGAGGAGGGGTGGGGTTGTGGGTGGGAGGGCTGATATGATGGGAGGAATAACTATATTCATAAAGTTGTACTTATAACATTTGTATTCCTTAAAAATGATTTTAAAAAATGTTAGCAAGCCATTGTAATTTTTAACAAAACTATTTTCTCCCAGATAGGTATGTGTAAAAAAAAAAAAGAAAGCAATTTACAGATTCAATGCACTATCAATCAAAATACCAAGGACATTCTTTTCAGATTGAAATTCATATGGAAACACAAGAGACCCCGAATAGCTAAAATAAACTTATACATCAAAAACAAAACCAGAAGAATCACAATACCAGATTTGAAGACATACTACAAGGCAGTTATAATCAAAACAGCCTGGTATTGGTACAAAAATAGACGGATAGACCAATGAAACAGAATAGAAACACCAGAAATCAATCCAAGTATCTACACTCAAATTATATTTGACAAAGGAGCTAAAACCATCTCTGGAGCAAGGACAGTCTCTTCAATAGATGGTGCATGCAGAAGCATGAAACAAGACTCCTACCCTACACTTTACACAAAAAGCCACTCAACATGGATTAAAGACCTAAATCTACGACCTGATACCATCAAATTATTAGAGTACTTTGGGGAAATCCTGTAAGACATTGGCATAGGCAGAGTTCTTGGAAAAGACCCCAGAGGCACAGGCAATCAAAGCCTAAATTAACAAATGGGATTACATCCAATTGAGAAGCTTCTGTACTGCTAAAGAAACACTCAAGAAAGTTAAGAGGCAACTGGACAGAATGGAAGAAATTATTTGCAAACTATGTAACTGTTAAAGGATTAATAACCAGAATACATAAAAGATCAACAAACTCAACAACAAAACAAACAACCCAGTTTAGAAATGGGCAAAGGACTTAGATATTTTTCAAGAGAGGAAATTCAAATAGCCAATGGACGCATGAACAGATGTTCAGGATCACTAGCCATCAGGGAAATGCAAATCAAAATCACAGTGAGGTTTCACCTCACCCCAGGTAGAATGGCTTTCATGCAGAAGTCAACAAACAAGAAATGCTGGTGAGGATGTGGGGAAAAAGGCACCCTAATCCACTGTTGGTGGGAATGTAAACTGCTAAAGCCACTATGGAAGACACTATGGAAATGCCTCAGAAATCTGAATACAAACCTACCATATGACCCAGCCATTTCACTTCTGTGAATTTACCCACAGGAAATGAAATCAGCATATGAAAGAATTATCTGCATCCCCCATGTTTATTGCAGCTCAATTCACAATAGCTAAGACATGGAATCAACCTAAATGCCTGTCAACTGAAGACTAGATAAAGAAATGGGATATGTACACCATGGAATACTACACAGCATAAAAAAAAAATAAATCCTGTCAATAGCAACAAAATGGAATAAACTGGAAAGTAACAAAATGGAATAAACTGGAAAACATCATATTTAGTGAAATAAGCCAGTCCCAAAGGGACAAATACCATATGTTCTCCCTGACCTGTGGTAACTCATATAGCACGTAAAAGACAATCAGTTTGAGAAGCAATGACTTGAACAGCCCTTGTCTTGACTGTTGAGGAATAGTTGTTTTTTTTTTTCATACTATTTGTTGAACTCTTAACAGAGTTAAACATATATGTATAAAATCAACTGAAAATAGATTTCAGTAAAAAATAAGAGTGGGGAATAAGAGAGGGAGGAGGAAGAGGGGTGGGAGTATGAGTGGGAAGGCTGGCTGGCACGATGGGAAGAATCACCATGTTCCTAAAGTTGTAATTATGAAATATATGAAGTTTGTAAATCTGTATAGTTCTGCATGCATTCCTACAGACTTACTTCTAAAGGTACAGTTTAAAACTTGCCATGGGATCCCAAATCCCGTTAAGCTGGATGGTAAAAATACCATCATAAGTGTTAAAGTGATCATATGGATAGGATTCAGTGTCTGGTAATAATAATATAATTAAAAAGGAGTGAATGCTCCAACATGGGAAGCAATCCACAAAGCAGACTCACAGAATGATAATCAGCCCTTAAGGCATTCTGGTCTGGCTGAAAAGCCTACGAGACCATTTCAGGCATGGAAAGCCAAGACACTTTGGTAAAAAAAAAATGTCCTACATGAAGGACCTCAGTGGGTGAGGCCAATGTAGAAAGAAGTGGTCATCAAAGAAGTAGGTACTTTTCTCTGAAGGGAGGAGAGAACTTCCACTATGCTTATGGCCTTGTCTAAATACTGAAGGAGTTTGTGGTTTCCATAGCCTAAGTAGGTCATGTCAAGAGCCTCAGGCGATCACTGATACATAAGAGTATTAATTGTTAAATTAACAATAGGGGCCAGCGCCGTGGCTCAATAGGCTAATCCTCCACCTGTGGTGGCAGCACCTCGGGTTCTAGTCCCTGTTGGGACGCCGGATTCTGTCCCGGTTGCCCCTCTTCCAGGCCAGCTCTCTGCTGTGGCCCGAGAGTGCAGTGGAGGATGGCCCAAGTGCTTGGGCCCTGCACCCGCATGGGAGACCAGGAGAAGCACCTGGATCCTGCCTTCGGATCAGCGCGATGCGCCAGCTGCAGCGCGCCAGCCACGGCAGCCATTGGAGGGTGAACCAAAAACAAAAGGAAGACCTTTCTCTCTGTCTCTCTCTCTCACTGTCCACTCTGCCTGTCAAAAAAATAAAAAATAATTAATTAATTAATTAACAATAGGAGTCAGTGACTGTGCACTAACTTCCCATGCAGGACTTCTGTACTCAAAGAATTGTATTATAATAATGTGTAAATGCTTGGAAAAGATGTATCACTCTTGGATGCTTCTTTAAATTTAAGTAAGTTTCTAAAAAAAATTTAAATTTCAAGATGCAATGACTTTGAACAGCCCTTTTTCGCGATTGTTGAGGAACAGTTTTTTTTTTTCTCGTGCAAATTATTGAACTTTTTACTTAGTATAGAGTTGGTCTTCTGTGTATAAAGTTAATTGAAAATGGATCCTAGGGGAGAATGTTACTGGGAATGGGAGAGGGAAGAGGAGGAGGGGTGGGAGTGTGGGTGGGAGGGCAGGTATGGTGGAAGAATCACTATATTCCTAAAGTTGTACTTATGAAAATCATGAAGTTTGTATTCCTTAAATAAAAGGTTTATTTGGGAAAAATTTTATTATTTTTGAAAGGGTGAGAGAGATAGAGTGTATGTATGACAGATACCTTTCATTATTGATTCAAATGCTGGTCACAGCCAGGGATGAACCAGACTAAAACCAGGAGCCAGAACTTAGTCTGTGGGGGTCTCCAGGTGGGTAGCAAAGAAACAACTACTTAATTCATCACCTTCTACCTCCTGGGGTGCACATAGCAGAAAGCTGGAATGGAGAGTAGAGCCAGGACTTGAACTCAGGCACTCTGATACAGGAAGTAAGTACTGCAAGTGGCATCTTAAACATACCACCAAACACCCAAATCATGAAAGTCATCATTCTTTTTTTTTCTTCTTTTTTTTTTTCTTTTTTTTGACAGGCAGAGTGGACAGTGAGAGAGAGAGACAGAGAGAAAGGTCTTCCTTTGCCGCTGGTTCACTCTCCAATGGCCGCCGCGGCCGGCGCGCTGCGGCCGGTGCACCGCGCTGATCCGATGGCAGGAGCCAGGAGCCAGGTGCTTCTCCTGGTCTCCCATGGGGTGCAGGGCCCAAGCACTTGGGCCATCCTCCACTGCACTCCCGTGCCACAGCAGAGAGCTGGCCTGGAAGAGGGGCAACTGGGACAGAATCCGGCGCCCCAACCGGGACTAGAACCCGGTGTGCCGGCGCCGCAAGGCGGAGGATTAGCCTAGTGAGCCGCGGCGCCGGCCGAAAGTCATCATTCTTTATCACAACATTCACCACTTTTCCACTCAGCAGCCCTTTCCTATAAGTACATTTAAAATGACCACAGATTTTAACAAAGACTGTAGATGTTTTAAAAAATATATTGCACATATTATATAAATATGCCTAATATGATAGATATTAAGAAAATACTTGTTAAATGTTCCATAAATGTCATAGAATTTGGAAATGAGACACTACTTAAATTTCTTAAGTTTCTTAACAGCTTTCTGTTGATTGCTTGAAATAATTTCTTATTCAGTCCTGATATTTGGGTTAAAATCAGTGGGAAACTATGGATTTCATTGGAATGTGCAGTGGTCAAGAGCGACATGATCAGATTTACATTCTGAAAAGATCACTATGACTGCAGGATAAACAATGGCTAGGAAAGTAACAGAGTAGACACAGGGAAATCATTGCTGACAACACAGAAAAACTTTCATCAACTTAGACAAAGTGCTGCTAGTGAAGTGGACGAGCAGACATGTGTCAGAGATAACAGGAAGGGTAGAATGGGAAGAAAATGTCAAAAGTAACTCCAAAGATTTTTAGCTCTGTGAAACTAAAAGGATAAGACAGATTACCCTGAAAGAGGACCAAGTTTCTGAGAATTAGATACAAATTTGAATTCAAACGTGTGAGATATTTAAATGGAAATGTGATCAGAGGATTCCAGGATGGCAGAATAGGGAGAGAGCTTACTGCTCTAGTCTATGGAAAGATAGTTTTAAAGAAGTGGAGAGAATATAATATCAAAAAAGAGTTAGGGAAAAAGTTGCAGAAGACTCCATGCAAATTAGAGGGAAACTGTGGATTTACATGGAGGGTGTGGAAGAGCCTGACTCAGGATCCCAGCATCCGAGAGCCTCTGTACCAACTTTGGAGAGTGAGGTGAGACCAGACTGCTGGAGCCCAAGCCACTGGTGATAAAGCTGTGGGAAGAGACTGGCAGGAGTATGGCTTGGAGCCTGTGGGGTACAGCGTACCTGCCAAACTAGAGGGGAAGAAAGGGAGCAGGTTTCCCTCTCTCCAACCATTTGGAACTGGTGTCCTGTAACTAGCCGAGATGGTGGGCACCATATTGAACATATGTAACAGCTGCACCAGCTTGTGGGCATGCCCAGCAACCAGCCCAGAGGAGACCCCTGAGTCTGGCTGGGAGAACTGATAGGGGGCTGGGTGCTTATGACTGTGGGAGCCTTGTGTGCTGGAACTGTGAAAACACTGTAGCTGTGTGGGAGGGTGCAAGATGTGGTTAGGTCTTTGGGCAGTCACTGTGGGTGGCTCCACATGACTGGGGTCCTCTGATTCCCTGGTGAGAGTCAATACTACAGGATCAGTACCTTACACTGAGGACTGCATGGTTACTTTGTGTGGTTCTTGTGGCAATGCTAAAGAATATTATTGTATCCACTGGATCTAGCGCCTAGGCATTGGTTTCCTTGGAGCAGAGGAGGTTGGCTTGAGACTACAATAGAGCTGATCAAACCTCTTCACTGATTTAAAAAAAAAAAAAGAGATTTAACACGCCCAACTTGGGTGTCACCTTGGATACTCCCCTCATACTGCAGAACTGAAAAGAGTTCCCTGGCCACACACAGGACATGATTCTGGGTATTCACTGAAAGAGCAGACACTCCACTAGGCCACACAGGCATAGCCCAAATTTGTAAAATGGAGTTGGTAATAACTAATATCAGAGTTGTTAGATAACCTAATGAGATGATACACAGAAATTCTTTAGTACAATTAACTCCTTGCATATAATACGTACTCAGTAAATGGAAGTTTTATTATTAATGAAAACAAATAGAATTCCTACCTAGGTTTTAAGCTTTTTAAGATATGGACAATTGGCTGGTGCCACGGCTCACTTGGCTAATCCTCCACCTGTGGTGCCAGTACCCTGGGTTCTGGTCCCGGTTGGGGAGCCGGATTCTGTCCCGGTTGCTCCTCTTCCAGTCCAGCTCTCTGCTATGGCCCGGGAAGGCAGTGGAGGGTGGCCCAAGTGCTTGGGCCCTGCACCTGCAAGGGAGACCAGGAGGGGGCACCTGGCTCCTGGCTTCAGATCAGTGCAGCACGCTGGCTGTAGCGGCCATATAGGGGGTGAGCCAACGGAAGGAAGACCCTTCTCTCTGTCTCTCTCTCTCACTGTCTAACTCTGAGTGTCCAAAAAAAAAAAAAAAAATAGACAATAAAAGAATTTTCGTTTTACTGTACAATGTTCCAAGTACTACACGAATTGTGAAACACTTTCTCAAAAACATTGATTAAAAGAATGTTGAAAATTTTATTCTTTCTTATTTCTCATAGAATCTGATAGCTTAGTAATAGTATATACAATTTTTATTAGTTATTAATAGTTTTAAAATACTATTCATACTCTCTAAACAAAAACCTTAAGTATTATGAATAAACTGAGGGCAAGGCAATGACCTATTCACTTTGTAGAGTTAACATTTTTCATGATCTTTTATACATGCAAACAATGACAGTGGATTTGTGTAAATGAAGGACAAAAAAACAGAGTGGGTGAATTACATGAATAGTATTGGTCATTAAGACAAACATTTAATGAACAGACTATAGTATATCAATCACACAATTAACCATCTGCCATTTTTGTTACTTCTCTCTAAGGGAAAAATACAGTGACAATACCTATAAAAATTCTAATTTAAGAGAGTTGTAAGGAATTTGAAATTGAACTATATGGGTTATTTTTGAGCACAAAGCAAAATAAAGATCATAAAAGACATTATGAACCTGGAAAAATATACCAATTTCATAACATAATAACTTTAGGAGTATATAAACACTACAGTTTTGTCGCTAAGAGACACATAGCGGGGAGGTTGAGTGGATGAAGCTAATATATCATGGAGAACAGCAGCACGCCACTGTGTCTCAGAAAACAATCTGACCCAAAGCCTAATGAAGGAGTGAAGGTTGCTGCTAACCACTCCTCACTATAAATCTCTTCCTTTTTCTTCCTGAGCTCCACAACTCTCTCTTGACTTGTCTCTTCTCTCTCTGCTTTATGGGATAACCTTTTGGTTGACTTCTTTCACTTATCCTATAAATGTAGATGTTTTCTTACTCCACACATTCCCTAGGCAATTTTATCCATTCTTCTGGCTTCAATTACTGCCCATTTGTTGATGACTCCTAAATCTACATCTATAGCTAAAATCTTTCTAATGAACTCCAGATCCATTTAATCAACTATTATCACATATCTCTTCACAAATATTTCAAATTCAACTTGGTTAAAACTGAACTTACTATGTTGCCTAACAGATCTGCTAATGATACCATCATTTCCCCAGTTACTGAAATCAGAAACTTGGCAGTCATCCTAGACTCTCTTATGTTCTTTACACCTCAACTTTAATCAATCACAAGTTAGAGAAGGCATAAATCTTTCATTGTAAACTATTAACAAATAAAAATAAGAGTTAATTCATCTGTGGTGTGAGGAAACGATCAAGTACAGTGAAAAATTTTAATTCACTAAGTTGTAGAACAACATATTAAAGTCAACTGAGTTTTGAAATTGATAAAAAGCATTTTTATTACCTTTCCCAGTTGTAGAGATTAATATTAATCTGGATTGCCTGATAAACAAGGCCAGCCTGAAGAAGCACTGTTTCAGCCTCCTGTATGTTCCCACTAAACATTAGTATATGGGCTATTTTTGATTCTTTAGATGGAAGATCTTTTATAGAATTGATGTATTGAACCTTATCAATCTAAAAAGAAAAAATAGTTGAAGAGGATAATAACAGAAACATAACAAATTATGTTAAGAAAAAAACCTATACCAGTAATATAAGTAAACCTTATTTACATACTTCACCAATTGCTGCATAGGCTATTTCTGCAGTTGTCATGTCTTGATTCGCAATTGCCATAGCAGCTAGGCAGGCCCACATGGTTTGCTCCTAAAGTGAAAAGAGAACAATGATCTCAACTACCTGGCATAACTGTGATTTAAACAGTCATAGTAAAATTACTTTACAGTTTTAAAAATAAAAAAAAATCACTGAGCTTGGCAATGAAGAAACTAATAACTTAATAAATTAATGACTTGGAAATTTCATTGTGGCTACTTTGTTGATATATATTAGTACTGCAGAGAAAACTTCTTCTGAATAAAAGTTTCTTAAAATTTTCACTTCTACTTATACACTTGATCTTAGCCAAAAGGCTTAGAAGTGATACATATCTATTTATAAAAGATTTATTTTTGAATTTTAAATAATTCAAGTGAGGTGTCAAAGATATAACTTAGAGAGAACCAGAGTATACTAAGAATCTCAGACAATGCTATTGTGGCAGATTGCCACCCACAAACCATCATAAGAAAAAGCTTCTAAAAGTCACTCCACAAAATCTATCCTAAGGGATGTTAAATAATGTTCAGTAAAAGAGGCCTATACTCTAATATGTTTGGAAAATACTGGGTTCAACCAAATTGGAAAATATTGATCTATTGCAGAGATTGTTAGCCTTAGTTGTAACAGAGAATCATTGGAGGAACTGCAAAACTATGCTTAAGCATCAATCCAGATCGAATGAATTAGAATCTTTTCGTAGAACTTGTCAACCTGACTTTTAAGAAAGTTTAACAAAAGTTTTTATATGTGATAACTTATAGAAACTACTAGTCTGAATTATAGTTTTCTCAAAGAATAAATCATTCAACAACACCTAACCATCTGTGTTGCTCAGGTCTTCCCTTACAAAAGACAGGATCCCATTCACAATTTTTGAACCTTTATCTATTATCACTATTCATGTTGCCCAACGGTAAACTAACACACAATATATACACAGCTGCGGATGTGAAACATAAAGTACCTTAACAAAGCGACAAAGTCTTACAGCATCTTCCCATTTTGAGCTGCCTACATATTCATGGAGAATAGCTGGATATGGTGATATGCTGATGTGAACCAGGGAGCCATCAGCTCTTCTTATAGTTACCTGATTTCCAACAAAACTCACAATATGGGGATTTTTACTAAATTCACTGTTGAAAAAAAGCAAAGTTCAATTTCAAGTTATATTCTGGGCAAAATTTTTCATATATGTTCAATTTGGGAAGTTAGACCCCTGCCACATATACATGAAGTCTCCAATCTCTAACAAGGACCCTCAGAATAGTTAACTCCAGGGAGAATGCATATCTTCAAATAAACATTTGAACAAAACTTGCCATTTTGATATACTTGACACAAAACATATGGTTTAAAAGTAGTAAAACTTATTACATATCTAAGAAATATTTCTAAAAGCATTTGAAGTAACCTTTTTTTCCCTGAGTCCTAAGATAAATCATGTAAATGGTTAAACAACTTGACTTTTTTTTGCTTTTAAAAGTATTAAAGGGTAAACCAATAAAAATTAAGCTACCCAGAATTATTTTTTCATAATGAAAAAGAAGATGAACTTTAAATAAAGTGACTTATTTTCATTAGTTTAAATACTTCTAAAAGTAAGTTTAATGTTGATGCTTCTCCGATTTTGCTAAGGTTGTAAACCTGATTAAATATTAAGAATGAACTCAAAACAGAATTTGAGTCAGAATCCTTATTTCTATTATGTCAAGAGTAAGAGAGTTCTTTGCTATTTCTGAAGAGAATTCCAGGATGTAAATGTATTTGATTTTCTGAAGCACTCAGGTTTAAAAAAGAACTTTTCAATAATCTTGTGGGGTGTTTTCTGTTTTTAATATCAACTAAAAAAATAAACTTTAGAGAAACATACTGAAACATTTCCTGAAATTCATAAAGTTAATCAGAATCTATATACTGGGTAGTTGTCATAAGATTGTGTGTTATGGAGAAAATCTTATGAGTTTCTATATTAAAACCACTAAATCACATTGAAAGAACCAACTGAGTTACCATTAGACAACACTAAGCTTGAAAACTTTGTTTATTAGACAAATAATTCATATTATATAATTCGTTTTCATCACTTAAATCTTGTTAAGTTAGTTTCAGCTGAACATGATACACCATTAGAGTTTTATTTACCACAATAAAGGATTCTATGCAATAAAATGTTACCTTGCATCCTTTTCATATAACGTTTTTGGCAAAATGTCTCTGTCCACATAAACTGTATTGGGATAATACCACACTGTAAATCGAGTATCTTGAAGTCCACAAAGGATATTGCATGTATCACACCACGCTAAAGTATGCACCATTGTTCCTTTGTACAAAAAAGTAAATTAGTTTCAGTATGAAGTTATTAAAATATATTTTAAAAATCAGCTAAGAAACAAGATCCCATCTAACTTCTTATGACGACTTTCTGACTGTATAATGTTGAAAATACATGTACTAATCTACATAAGAATTTCTGAAAATACATGAATGTTCTTGCTAGAACCATTATATTTTTAATTTGCAGGTTTTTCTTTTGAATGCCAATTTAGGTGCAGCAGCTAAAGGATTACTATTAAAATGGAGTTAAGCAGCTAAGAAAAACAGCTATACCAAGACATTCTCAGATTCATTCTAGCAAGTAAACTACTAATATGCTACAAAGTAGACCTAAGAAAGCTAATAATAATTGAAATTTAAAATGTGTTAAAATTATTTTACCAAGTTTGATAATTTGTTCTTCCTTCCCAAATCGCTTCACTGAAGTGATATAGAGATCTCTGTTTTTATCAATGAAAGCAATTTTTCTATCATGGGTAAGTCCTTTTTGGTCCAGAGCAATTTCCAAGATTTCATTCTAAAATTTAAAAAAAAATGTATAAACTGGATTAGCTATAGGCTTGAGATAGATCATTTTTTAGTTAAAAGATCATTTCATCATTAAAGACCAATTAAATGTGTCATTCACTTACTATAATCATAAAATGTTCCTCTTAAATAATTTTAAATTGCTGACATACTGATAATTCAAAAGCATAAGTTATAATGCCTAAAATCCAAGGCGACCCCTAAGATACAATAAAGTAACACATATTTTGATACTCTGTCAGCTGAGAAACACTCTCTTCTGGCCTCCTGTCCTACCTTTAGCAGACAGGGGTGAGGGTGTAGCAAATCTGAGTATCACATGAGAGGTCTGATTTCATTAATAAGTTTCTCACACAACAATTTATTTTAAGTAGACTGCCTAACATCTACATTTTAAAAATTGGTAATACATTTTCTTTTTTTTTTTTTTGCATTGCAAAAATTTCATTGCTTTTTTTAACTTTTATTTAATAAATATAAATTTTGAAAGTACAACTTTTGGATTATAGTGGCTTTTTCTCCCCATAACCACCTTCCCACCCACAAGCATCCCTTTCTCTCACTCCCTCACCCATCCCATTCTTCATCAAGACTCATTTTTAATTATCTTTATATAGAGAAGATCAGTTTAGTATATACTAAGTAAAGATTTTGACAGTTTGCACCCACACAGACACACAAAGTGTGAAGTACTATTTGAGTACTAGTTATACCATTAATTCACATTTTACAACACTTTAAGGACAGAGATCCTACATGAGGAGTAAGTGCACAGTGACTCCTGTTGTTGACTTAACAAATTGATAGTTTTGTTTATGGCGTCAGTAATCACCCTAGGCTTTTGTCATGAGTTGCCAAGGCTATGGAAGCCTTTTGAGTTCGCCAACTCCGATCTTATTTAGACAAGGCCATAATCAAAGTGGAAGTTCTCTCCTCCCTTCAGAGAAAGGTACCTCCTTCTTTGATGGCCCGTTCTTTCCACCGGGATCTCACTCACAGAGATCTTTCATTTAGGTCTTTTTTTTTTTTTTTTTTTTTTTTTTCCCAGAGTGTCTTGGCTTTCCATGCCTAAAATACTCTCATGGGCTCTTCAGCCAGATCTGAGTGCCTTAAGGGCTGATTCTGAGGCCACAGTGCTATTCTCAAAATATATGGAAATAACTCATGTTTCAGAGCCTTAAATTGTACAATCATTTCATGTGAAATAGAAGACTTGATGTAGGTATACACTTACTTTGCAAATGAGAAACTGAGACCCATATTCATTAAGTGGTTTTACTCAGAAAAAGCTGGTACCTAGCATTTCTAAAACTTACAACATAGATTTTTGATTTTGAGATTATCACTATTCCCACAACAAAGTAATTCGTGCATATTGAATTAATTTATAGTAATAGCTAGTGAGATGAATTTTCTTATAACTAGGAATTGGTTTAGTATGGATTCATTTCGATTCAATTAAGGATGGATTTATTTACTGTCTACTATGTCTGAAAACTGAATTCAACAAGAATCACAATCACACCATCAAGTCACTGTATTACGAGACCTTTTAAAACAAAACAAAACAAAACAAAACAAAATATGCATAACCCTTTTTCAAATTGATGGATCAGTTCACAATACATTTTTTAAAATTCAGTTCTCTAGAATATTATAACATAATTTAAGGAAAAAAATAAGTTGTATGTATATCAAGGCATACATGAAGTAAAACTCTTAAGTATTTTTTTTGCCTTTTTTTTTCTTTTCTTTTCTTTTTTTTTTTTTTTTTTTGACAGGCAGAGTGGACAGTGAGAGAGAGAGAGACAGAGAGAAAGGTCTTCCTTTTGCCATTGGTTCACCCTCCGATTATCCTGGTCTCCCATGGGGTGCAGAGAAACTGATCTTTATAGTAAAGAATTGCTTATCATCACCGTCAGAAGAACCTTTTTTAAAACACTGTTAAGCAGACATGATTCTACCACCCAAGAAATTCAAAGTTAAAGATGGATAATAATGATAACAGTGCCTATGTCTACAGGAGAAGGGGATTCCTCCTTCATTCAGCAGGTCTTCCCATTTTCCTCTCGTCCAGTTTCACTGTCTCTGCTTTTGTTCTATTCCTCTTGGGTCACCTTTGCACTGGGACTTGAAAGAAAATTTGTGCTTATTAGGACCTTCTCCCTTGCCCTACATTAATTAATATTCATTTAATAATACACAGACTAAAGTTCTAATTTGGGCTCTTATTATTTGGGAAGATCTTAGATCTTGAGTTCTTTGTATATGAAATAAAATAGATTGGGTTATCTTTATAATATTCTCTCTAATGTAAAAATGTGAAATCCTTTGTAATACATATCTTTTATGTTTTCTATAATGTACTATATAACTGAGTGAAGTGTGAAAGGTAGAAGAAGTCACCTTCACCTTCTAATTAGAAAATCATATATTTCTTGTATTTAGGTAATTCTTACACTTAAGAAAAGTGTTCTTGAAAAATTTATCACATTAAAACAAATGTTTGGGGCCAGCATGTGGCACAGCAGAGCAATCTGCCCCTTATTATGCTGGTATCCCATACTGGAGTGCGAGTTCAAGCTCGGCTGTTCGACTTCCAATTTAGCTTCCTGCTAATGTGTCTGGAAAGGCAGTGGATGATGGCCCAAGTACTTGTGCCTCTGCCATCCAGGTGGGAGACCAGTAGGGAGTTCACAGCTTCTGGCTGTTGCAGCCACTTGGGGAGTAAACCAGCAGATGGAGATCTCTTCCAATCTCACTCTGTCTCTCATTCTCTGTCTCTCCCTCTCTCTGTCATTCTGCCTTTCAAATAAATAAATAAATAAATACATCTTAAAATGTTTATCTACCCTTATTAAATGATTCTTATTTTAGTCCTGTTAATAAAAGTGAATACATCTTGAGAAGTGAAACATATACTCTTTTTTATATGCTTAATCCTACTGAAAAGGAAAAATTCTGCTTACACAGTCCTGAGTCAAAATGACAATGGGAAGGTTGCAGGGAAATAAGCATCTCATATCAATTAAGTTGATATAATTTCCTTGGAAAATAATTTGACAATACTTATTAAAATTATAAAGGGTCATATCCTTTGACCCAGCAACAATATTTCAAGAATTAATCTAAGAGAGGGAGATGATGTACAGTACAGCACACGCTCACTCGGACTTACCCCTAATATTAGAGCTAGAAACGTGGCATGAGACAGCAAATCCCATTAAGTTGGCATGTACCAATGCCATTTCACTAGTCCAAGTGATCAGTTTAAGTTCATAATTGATCATAAAGATAGGATTAAGTGTCAAAGAGATCACATAAATAAGACCAGTGTCTACTAATAATAATTGATAGAATTAAAAAGGAGAGAACGACCCAAAATGGGAAGTGGGATACACAGTAGACTCATAGAATGGCAAATGCCCTAAACAGCACTCTGAACTTAGAATCAGCCCTTAAGGCATTTGGATCTGGCTAAAAAGCCCATGAGAGTATTTCAGGCATGGAAAGCCAAGACACTGTGGCAAAAAATGACCTAAATGAAAGATCTTTGTGAGTGAGATCCTAGTGGAAAGAACAGGCCATCAAAGAAGGTGGTACCTTTCTCTGAAGGGAGGAGAGAACTTCCACTTTAATTATGGCCTTGTCTAAATAAGGTCAGAGTGTGTGAACTCAAGAGGCTTCCATAGTCCTGGCAGCTCATAACAAGAGCCTCGGATGATTACTGACGTCATAAATAAGAGTGTCAATTGTTAAATCAACAACAGGAGTCACTGGTACTTACTCCCCATGTAGGATCTCTGTCCTTAATTTGTTATACTATGCGAATTAATGATAAAACTAGTATTCAAACAGTACTTTACACTTTGTGTGTCTGTGTGGGTGCAAACTGTCAAAATCTTTACTTAGTATATACTAAACTGATCTTCTGTATATAAAGGTAATTAAAAATGAGTCTTGATGAAGAATGGGATGGGAGAGGGAGTAGGAGATGGGATAGTTTGTGGGTCGGAGGGTGGTTATGAGGGGGAAGAACCGCTACAATCCAAAAGTTGTACTTTCAAAATTTATATTTATTAAATAAAAGTTTTCTTAAAAAATTAAAAAAATTGATGAAAAATAGAGTCAAAAAAAAAGAATTAATCTACAGGGGCTGGCATTGTGGCTTAGTGGGCAAAGCTGCCTTCTGCAGTGCTGCCATCCCATAAGGCCACTTGTTCATGTCCTGGCGGCTCCACTTCTGATCCAGTTACCTGCTAATGGTCTGAGCAAAGCAGAGGAAGATGGCCAAGTTCTTGGGCCCTTGCTACAGATGTGGGAAACCAAGAAGAAGCTCCTGGTCCCTAGTTTCATTGTGGCCATTTGGGGAGTGAACCAGCTTATGGAAGATCTCTCTGTCTCTCCCTCTCTCTGTAACTCTTTCAAATAAATAAACCTAAAAAAATTAATCTATAATTATATCAGCATACGTGCAAGAAGATGTATATTTAAGGCAATCTATCTTGGCAATACTGTAAGAGTAAGACTAAATAACTTAAATGTCCATTATCTGGGAACAGGTTAAATAAATTCTGATATATACATAAAATGTTATATTTACCAGTGGAGGGGAAAATGGTTGGGAAAGCACTTTATTTAATATGGAAATATCTCCAAAAATACTATGTAAAAAAGCAAGATGTAGAGTTGTATGTTACATTTTTGTAAAACAGGAGAGAAAAAATGTACATCAGCTTTGTATTAAAAATCTCTGGAAAGATATATAAGAAGAACTATATTAATGAATAAGAGGTGCACTAGGATGACTTTTTCACTGCATACATTTTAATATTTTTTGACTTCTGAACCAGATGAATGTATTCATTATTCAAATTTTAATGTAAGAATTACAGAAAGAAAATATAATTTAAGAATATTACTTCCTAGAAGTATTCAACAATAAAGTTAAAGGCATCTTTAGATTGTAATATGCCAATTATTTAGAAGGTTAACTCAATGTGTTTCTTTATTATTTTAAGGCTAAAAATCAGAAGCTGATAAATAATTCACAATTCAGGGTCCTTTTGTACTTCTAGAGAGAATAATTTCTTTTCCAGCTTAACAATAATCTTAAAATATAAAGATATCACTGACTCTAAACATTTTGAGGAAAACACAAGACATTCAGAAACATAAAACATTTTTATTTACTAATAGGTACTAAAAGTTCAATAAAAGTAGAATATGTTGTGGAAAAGCAGTAAAGAGGCTGGACAATAGATAAATACATGAAATCTTTCTGTTCAGTTAATTTGCATCTACTGGCTTTTCATCACAAACTTTACCAGAGCATTTTCAGACAGAATACTCTCTGTAACTTGTGCACTAATTTTAGGTATAAATCTGATTACTATCTTTTCTTCCTCAAAATGAAAATAAGGATTTTGAAAAGAAGTAAATACACAGTGGTTATTTACATTGGAAATAGCTAATGTCCATTACCTTATGAGAAAGAAGCTTCCCATCACCTAATGGTTTTCCGGTTGTTGCTTCAAAGAGGAAGATGACTTGAAAAAAAATATGACATTAATCTATATGTTGTATAAGAATTTTTAAAAGAAATTATTTGAAAGGCAGAGAGACAGAGAGAGATCTTTCCATCTGTTGGTTCATTCCCCAAATAAAATTTTCATTTATTGGTAAATTTCAGTGGATTATCATAAGCCTCATGAGAAATTATTCAACTCTTTAGGCCACAGAGTATCTATCAGACAGAAGAACAGCAGCACAAAATTCCTAGTTGTTAATAGGGTCACATTTCTTAAAAAACAAACAAACAAACAGAAAACCAGTAGAACAGAAGACTTCTTTCTAAAACACCTTCCTAATTAAAATTGCTGTTTGTAGTACAGCCAGGAATTATGTTATGTAATATTCAGTTTTCTGTTATTAATATACCGCTAATGGTATAGTAAATAATTTGTCTGATCTTAATCCAGGTTCTCTCTAGGAATTTCAAAAGCCTTAGATCCCTGAGCCACTGCAGTGTTATTGTTACGCTCTTGAGGAGAGTCTTGGTGGATCCCTAGATGGCTTCAGGATAGGGACTGATAATTAGGAAGACTAAACATGTAATTAGAAGCTTGGAACTTTTAGGTCTCTAAATTCTGAAGATGGGAAAGGAACTGTACAATGACTTTAGGCATGTGGCCAGTGATCTGATTAATCATCCCTTGTAATAAAATCCCATAAAAACTCTGGACAACAAATCTCAGAAGAGCTTCCTGGTTGGAGAACACACTGATGTGCTAGGAAGATGATACATCTTCTGTGTTCCTTTCCAGGCCTCACAGTATGTGTATCCTTTATAATAAAACCATAATTCTAAGTATAGCTTTCTTGAGTTCTATGAGTCAATTATAAAACTTGACAGGGTCATGGGAAGTACTGAATTTGTAGCCAGAAAAGCAGATGGCCTGGGAATCCCCAGAGGCTTGTGGCTTGCATCTGAACTGTGGTGGTCTTGTGGAAGACTTTGCCCTTAAACTTTGGGATCTGCAGTAAATCCAAGTAGTGACAGAAATTAATTGCCCTAGTTGAGATGAAAATGGAATAGTCAGTGTTAGGAAACATAGGGTTTAGTAGAATGACCCAGAATCACTGAAACATGTTGTTTGGGAAAATGAAGAAAAAAGAACAGGGGATGAGGAACCTTTGATTCCTCTGTGATTATAGGTTGCCCATGGTATAAAACAGCTGTTACACTGCAATAAGTTATGGGACAAAAAATTTACCCTCAGAATTTAGAAATGATATATTCAACTTGTAGGGAACTGGCTTACTAAATGCCTAAGAAAATGCAAAATAAAAATAATAAAGGGGGGCAACATTGTATCACAGTGGGTTAAGCTGTAACTTGCAACATCAGCACTCCATATCAAAGTGCTGGTTGGAATCCTGGCTACTTCATTTCTGAATCAGCATTCCTGCTAATGCATCTGAGAAGGCAGCAGAAGCCCCTGCCACCATGTGGAAAACCAGGATGGAGATCCTTGATTCTGGACTTGGCCTGTGTGAGTGCATGCTCACTCAACATAAGAAGTGTAAAGGGAGTAGAGTATCTGCACTAGATAGATTCCTATGGTTGTTTTTGGTGGGTTTGGGGAACAATGGGTGGGGAATGGGAGAGGCTGAATTTTCACTCCCTCTGGCAAATTTGGGGTTAACACTGAATGCAATTATATTGTCTAGTGATAGAAATATGGAAAGGAGAAATACTAGCTGAGAAAGAAGGAATGAGTAAATGGGTTATGCGATGAGTGAAACCTAATATTACAGTAATGCTTCACAAGAGACTCAGCAAGATAATGATACTGTCTCTTAGCTCAGTTATACCAGATGCTTGAAAGGGTGAAGCCACATGTTGCTGAGACTTCTCTTGCTTTTGGAAGCCAACAAAAGTGAACTGAATCCTGCAAACCTCAGTGACCTCAACTTGGAAGATATTTTGGTCAAAGAACATGATGATGGACTAGACTAATTATTAATGACTATAAGGACTCTAGTAATGTGCTAGCATCTTTTGACTATTATTGGTAAGAGTATAGTACTGATATTGATGTACAAAATGTATTGGCAATTGAATTAAAAGCTTCCAATCCCAACCTCACACTGACTTGTTCAAGCAACAGGCAGATTCATGTTGGTGCTACTGATGGGAATGATTCTTGCTATAAGGAATCCAGAGTTATAGCTCAGGGGTGACATGTGATATAATAAATAATTTATCCTGGGTTCCTGGCTCAGAGCTTCAAAAATAATTGGAATTATCTGAGTGATACCAGGGTCTTTGTTACAGAGCAATTCTTGGGGGCCCCCAAATAGCTTCAGAATAGAAAACTGGACACCGAGCACTTGATTAGAGGTTTGGATACTTTCAGCCCTGACTCCCACCTGAGGGGGGCAGTGCTGGAGATTTAGTTCAATAACATGACCAATGATTTAATTAATTGTGCCTAATTAATAGAACCCAGAAAGACTCTAAATACCAAAGCTCTTTGGAGCTTCCTGGTTGTTGAACACACTGATGTGCTGGAAGGGTGCATGCCCTGGCTGAATGAGGGAGTGCACAGAAGCTCCTGGGCTTCATCCTGTATGTATCCTTATAATTAAAATTATAACAAAGTATTTTCCTGAGCACTGTGAGTCATTCGACCAAAGTATTGAACATGATGGTTTCACGGGGAGCCCCAAATTTGGACAATGAGAAGTGCAGGTGGCCAGGGAACCCTGAAAAACCTGGGCTGGCATCTTAAGTAAGGTCATTCTTGGGGAAGAGTGTCCTTAACCATTGTGGTTGCATTAACTCAGAATAGTCAGTGACAGACCTAAACTGCATTATACCCAGATGGGGTAGAAACATTAATTACCAACAATTGAGATTCTCCATGAGTCATCAATATGGTATGGTAGAATATTTAACTCAAAGTTCCAGAATACAATAGTTTGCTTCAGAATTACGGAGAGGTCTTTAAAACCTGTATTTGTCACAAACACAGAAGCTCAACTAGATCCCAGAGTATTTCCCTGAAGACCTGAAGGAAGATTACAGAAATATCCTCTTCATATCTTTAATAATTCCTTAATTTTTAGAGTTAGCTTAGGAAAATGATAAATGCAAATAAGACCCAATCTGTAGAATAATTATTTTTAATTGGAACTTAATTATTTTAGCACTGTTTCTAAAATGTTTTTCTTTTTGAGGGCTATTTGCCCTAACTGATAGTTGGGGGAATTAGTTCCTATAATAATATGGCACAGATGTTTCAAGATTAAAAATTTTCCATGAATAATCAGGAGTTGATTTTAAGATGGCTAGAACATAGGCTTAGAACAACAGGTACTCATGTTTGAACAGATGCTAAAAGTTACTAATCATCAGGGAAATATAAGTCAAAACCACAATGGGATGTGACATTACACTTATTAGGATGGTTATTATACCTATAAAAAAAAGAAGACAAGGTTGGTGGTAATGTGGAAAAATTAGATGGCTGGCACACTGCTGCTAAGAATGAAAAATGGTACATCTGCTATGGAAAACAGTAGGGAAGGTCCTTTAAAAATTAAAAATAGAAGGGCCACATTATCTAGCAATCCCACTATCTGGGTGTTTATCTGAAAGAAACAAAACCAGGATCTCAAAGACATATCAGCACTCCCATGTAAATTGCAGCACTATTCATAAGAGCCAAAACAAGGAAACAACTAAAGTGTCTATCAGCAGATGAAAGGACAAAGAAAATGTGTTATAAACATACAATAGAATATTACTCAGCCTTCAAAAAGAAAAAGAAAATTCTACAATATGTCACATGGACGAACCAGGAAGATATTATGCTAAGTGAAATGAGCCAGTTACACAAAGACAACTACTGCATGATTCAACCTATAAGTATCTAAAATAGTCAAACTTAATAGAAGAAAAACAGAATAGTGGTTGTCAGAGGCACAAGGAAGGAAAAATGGAAACTGATAATCAAAAAATAAAAGTTTTCATTAATGCAAGATAAATAAGTTCTAGAGATCTGCCATATAACATTATGCCTATAGTTAAAAATACTGTATTGAAGAATATTTTGAGAGTAGATCTCAAGCTAAATGGGTTCACATTCCATATGGGTGCAGGTTCATGTTTCAGCTGCTCCACTTCCAATCCAGCAATCCCACTGATAGCCTGGGAAAAGCAGGAGAAGATGGCCCAAGTGTTTGGGCTCCTGCTACCCACATGGGAGACCCAAATGAAGCTCCAAACTCCTGGCTCCTGGCTTCAGACTGGCCAACCCCAGCCATTGTGGTGATCAGGGGAGTGAACCAATGGGTGGAAGATATACTCTCTCTCTCTCTCTGCAGCTCTTTCAAAATAAATAAATAAATATATATATATATATTTTTTTTTTGACAGGCAGAGTTAGACAGTGAGGGAGAGAGACAGAGAGAAAGGTCTTCCTTCTGTTGGTTCACCCCCAAAATGGCCGCTACGGCCGGCGCTGCACCGATCCAAAGCCAGGAGCCAGGTGCTTCTCCTGGTCTCCCATGCGGGTGCAGGGCCCAAAGCACTTGGGCCATCCTCCACTGCCTTCCTGGGCCACAGCAGAAAGCTGGACTGGAAGAGGAGCAACCGGACAGAACCGGCACCCCAACTGGTACTAGAACCCGGAGTGCTGGTGCCGCAGGTGGAGGATTAGCCTAGTGAGCTGTGGCGCTGGTTAATAAATAAATCTTTAAAAAAAAATAAATAAAAAAAATAAATTGTTATCCTCCTGTAATTACTATTAATTCTTTGACTCTCTTTAAAACAGTCATTTCAGCTTTTTAAAATTTATCCTTATAGATTTTTTAAAGAAAGATTTACTTATTTATTTTGAAAGGCAGAGTTACAGAAAGTGAGACAGAGAGAGAGAGAGTGAGAGTGAGTGAGAAAGAGAGAGAGAGAATCTTCTACCCACTGGTTCACTCCCCAAATGGCTGCAATGACCAGGGCCGAACCAGACCAAAGCTAGGAACCTGGAACTTCATTTGGGTCTTCCCATGGGTGCAGAGGCTCAAGGAGTTGGGCCATCTTCTACTGTTTTCTCAGGTTCATTAGCAGGGAGCTAAATGGGAAGTAGAGCAGCTGAGACCTGAACCAGTGCTCGAATGGGATGCTGGCATCACAGGCAGAGATTTAACCCACTGCACCACAATGCTGGTCCCATTTCAATTTTTACAACTCCCTTCAACTTAGGACAATTTGCTGTTCAATGTCTCTACTTTGATGCAAATATTTTTTGCCTAGGTCATCAATGACTCATATGCTTCCAAATGAAAATGACTATTTTTAGTCCTCATCCTTGGAGTCTATTTTTAGTCTTGTCCTCCACAGCACTGGAAGCTCCACATCATCCTTCTCTTTCTTGAAATTCTGATGTGGGCTACATATAAACACTCTTGTCTCCTGATTCTCTTCAATCTAGAGCATTCATCATTCTCCTTTGAGTTCCTCCATATCTATTAACCCTTGTTCCTAAGATTTTGTTCCCGTTTGCCTCTTAACTCATATATACTTTCTCTAATATCAGTACTTTCATGACATCAATCACTATCTAAATAATAGCAATTCAAAGTTCTCTATTTTTAACTCCACCTTTCTCTAATGTTCTAAAGTAGGTAAATATTACAGAAGATACTGACTGTATGGAAGAAGTGTGGAACAAATGTTACCGTATCTCCGTTTCGCTAAGGCTTTTCACATGTAAAATATGACATTGTCATTGGTGACTATGGTTTTCTCTATTGAAAAAAAAATTGTTGGAAGAAATGGAAAGAAAGTGGTTAGAGTGTTTTGGTGACTCTTTTTAAGTAATTTTCAAATTACTCTAGTTCAAGATTCATTCCAAATGGAATAATTTTGTATGACAACATAAAAGAGTACCTCTAAAAATACATGAAAAGTAGAATGAACAGATGAGTTTTCAGGGCATGTATTAAGCCTGGAAATTAAGACACTTGATTATACATCAGAATGCCCTAGCTTGCTACCTGGCTCCAGCTCCTGAGTCCAACTGCCTGCTAATGCAGACTCCGGGAGGCAGTGATAATGACTCAAGTAATTGAGTATTTGTGACCTATCTGGGAGATTTGGATTGAGTTCCCAGGTCTTGGTTTCAGCCTAGCTCAGCCCTAGCTATTGCAGACATTTGGGAAGTAAACCAGCAGATGGGAGTTCTCTGTCTCTGTGTCTCTCTCCATGTATGTCTCTCTGCCACTCAAATAAATAAATGAATATAAATTTTAGAAACAAGTGAGTCTATTTTGGTGCAAGAGAAATTGAAATCCATGCACAAGAAGGGTCTTCAAAAGTTCATGGACACTGCATATTATGAAAAAACTATGTGTAGATTTCAAAAAGAAAATGTAAACCAAAAGGAACTTATCTTTTTATTCTATTTTTCTAAGTTTTGTCAAGTATCCTCATATGCACAGAATTACAAAAAGGGAAAAGACAGGGATGGTATGAAAAGAGAAAAGTAGCTTCTGAGAACTCTACAAAAGTACTGGCCAGTTTATACAGATTGTAAAAATGCTAAAATATATGTAACATAATATTTAATTCCAGAAGAGCACATTGATAGTACATCTTCAGCTTTTAGTAAACCAGAGGATGTTAAGTTTGAAGTTGTTGACTATATTCACAGAAGAAATCATGTAATATGTAGTTAGGTTCTCAGATTGCCAATTATGCTGGGAAAAATGAAAAAAAATTTTAATTAAGAATGAAAACAAACATTACAAAATTCTGGCTTCCACTTGAAAAAATATTGTGGGCTTCACTAAGTCAAATTATTTTCATAGCTGCAAACTAACTTTTTTTTAAATTAAGGGTTTCTATCTCTGTTGATTATACTTATTATAAAAGGCTAGTACAGTACATATAAAGTCATTAACTTTTTTGCAAACTGTAAGTGGATCTGATCAATGGGAAGTTGGACCTATATTCTAAGATTAACATTTAACAGAAACTAGCAGAACAAACCACTAAGAAGCTGGTAGATGAAAGAACCTCTTCTACACATTAAGTCTTGCTCCCAAACTTCTAGTCTCCAGACATTTGTTTCAAGTAATCACGCTAATATTGTATCATATTTGTACAAAGTAGATGAAGAAAAGATGGAAAACAAAAACAGTAGCTATAGTGCTTAATTATCCCAAAGGGTTTTCAAATCCATTCAACTGCTATTTACTAAGCACCTATTGCAATATGGAGTACTACGCTTAGCACAAGAATCCTGCCTATTAAACAGCTCCAAAAGTAGGAAGGAACCACAATATGACATGTAGATGTCCCCTTTCTACAGGTTTAGATGCTGCATATTGTAATTGTGTATTTTTTTTTTTTTTGATAGGCAGAGTGGACAGTGAGAGAGAGAGAGACAGAGAGAAAGATCTTCCTTTGCCGTTGGTTCACCCTCTAATGGCTGCTGTGGCCGGCACACCGCGCTGATTCGAAGCCAGGAGCCAGGTGCTTCTCCTGGTCTCCCATGGGGTGCAGGGCCCAAGTACTTGGGCCATCCTCCACTGCACTCCCGGGCCACAGCAGAGAGCTGGTCTGGAAGAGGGGCAACCAGGACAGAATCCGGCACCCCGACCGGGACTAGAACCCGGTGTGCCAGCGCCGCAGGCGGAGGATTAGCCTAGTGAGCCGTGGCGCCGGCCTAATTGTGTATTCCATGATTAACATCTACCTCTATTATCCATCAATGACTACCAGCTTCTTTAAAAAGAAATGTAGGAAAGTACTTTCCCTGTTTACAGCAAAATAGAATGACATCATTTGCTTATTTAACAATTAAAATTTACATAAGGAAAGCACAATTTCCTGGCAGCTAAGTCCTTATTTCTGAAAATGTTCATTAGTTCTTTCTAGGTCTAAAATTCTATGAATTATCAAAGGATTAAAGAATAATTGAATCTGTTTAGATGTGAAATAAGTACAAAAAAGTCAGAATAAGGTTTACCCAGTTGGAAATACATAATCTATTAAAATGTCTATCTAAAAAATGGTATTGAATAAGAAAAATAGACAAATTATAGTGATCACTAACATTTTCAAATTTAAGTTTGTAGAAGACAAAATTCCAACTTCCAAACAATTATTATTAGCAACTACTCAGCCATCCTAATTTTGTCCGCTCTCTGGGTAATGTTTTCTTTTCTTTTCTTTTCCTATTTTTTAGCTAGAGCTAAAGAATGAATAGAAAGAACAGCTCTACATAGGAGAGTTGTAATTTATCAGTTATTAAGAGGAGACACTAACTGAAAGCACTGAAAATTTAAAAGCAGGGCAGTTTTCCGTCTCCTGAATTAGGACTTCCCTGTGTGAATTAACAATATTAACACTGAAGTAAGAATTTTTTTGGTAAGCTTTCACAGTAATTTACAATATTTCATGATATATAGCAACAAGGAGAAGTTATTAAATATTTCATTTTTTTAACTAGGCTTTAGAGATTACTCCATCTCTTGATTTTCCTCTAAGTGCACTGGCTTCTCTCCTCTTACCCTACTCCACAAATGCCTTCAGCTTTTGGGCCTTTTCCCAGTCCACTCACATTTCCGGTGGATCATGTAGTGCCACAGCTTTAAGCCCTAGCAGTACACCTGATTCTAACTTTATCTCTCTGTACCCAACCTCTCTCCTGAACACTGGACTTGTTTATACTATTTATTCTCCATCCCTACTGAATGCCTAAGAGCAATCTCATTCAAATAGCTACAAAAAAAATTTAAATATCTTGGAATAAACTTAACCAAAGATGTCAAAGATCTCTGAGGGAAATTACAAAACATTAAAGAAAGAAATAGAAGAAGACAAAAAAAAAAAAAAGTGGAAAAATCTTTCATGGATTAGAAGAATCAACATCTTCAAAATGTCCATACTACCAAAAGCAATCTATAGATTCAATGCGATCCCAATCAAAATATCAACAACATTCTTCTCAGATGTAGAAAAAATTAAGCTAAAATTCATATGGAAACACAAGAGACCCCAAATAGCTAAGCAATCTTAAACAATAAAAACAAAGCTAGAGGCATCACAACAACAGACCTCAAGAAATACCACAGGGCAATTATAATCAAAACAGCCTGGCACTGCCACAAAAACAGATGTGTAGACCAATGGAACAGAATAGAAACCCCAGAAATTAATTCACACATCTACAATCAACTTATTTTTGACAAAGGAGCAAAAATCAACCCCTGGAGCCAAGACAGTCTCTTCAACAACTGGTGCTGGGAAAACTGAATCTCTGTATGCAGAAGCATGAAACAAGAACCCTACCTTACGCCTTCCACAAAAACCCACTCAAAATGGATCAGAGACCTTAATCTATGATGTGATACCATCAAATACTAGAGAACATTAGGGAAACCCTACAATACATTGGCATAGGGAAAGACTTTTTGGAAAAGATCCCAGAAGCACAGGCAATCAAAGCCAAAATTAACAAGTGGGATTACATCAAGCTGAGAAGCTTCTGCACTGCAAAATAAACACTCAAAGTGAAGAGGCAACCAACAGAATGGGAGAAAATATTAGCAAACTATGAAGTGGACAAAGGATTAACTTCCAGAATCTATAAAGAGTTCAAGAAATTAAACAACCACAAAACAAACAACCTAGTCAAGAAATGGGCAAACATTTTTCAAGAGAAGAAATTCACATGGTCAATAGACACATGAAAAAATGCTAAGGATTACTAGCCATTAGGGAAATGCAAATCAAAACCACAATGAGGTTTCACCTCACCCTTGTTAGAATGGCCCTCATACAGAAATCAATAACAATTGTTGGTAAGGATGTGGGAAGAAGGGTACCTCAACCCAATGTTGGGGGGAATATAAACTGGTACAACCACTGTGGAAGGCAATATAGAGATATCTCAGAAAGCTGAATATAGACCTACTGAATAATCCAGCCATCCCACTCCTGGGAATTTTTCCAAAGGAAATGAAATTTGCATATTAAAGAATGATCTGTACCCCTATGTTCATTTCAACTCAATTTATAATAGCTAAGATATGGATGGAATCAACCCAGATGTCCATAAACTGAGGACTGGATAAAGAAATTAGGGCATGAATACCTATGGAATACTACACAGTGGTAAAAAAAAAATGAAATTCTTTCATTTGCAAGAAAATGAACAATTTTTTTTCTAGTTTGTCTGTTTGGTTTTGTTTCTTTTTTCTTCATGCTAGCTGGTGAACTCTCTGTTTAGTGTAGGGTTAATTTTATGAGTATAAAAATTAACTGAAAAATTGATCTCTGTAAACAATTAGAATAGGAAAGAAAGAGGGAGGAGGAAGAAGGAGGGGAATGTGGGTGGGAGGGAGGTGAGGGGGAGAATCATCATGTTCCCAAATCTGTATATATTAAATACTTGAAGTTGTATTCATTAAACAAAATATATATACATTATATATATACATACATATATTTAAAATGGTATAGTGAAGTATGATATTTACTCTATTACCAAATGAAGAAAAAGGAATACTAAAAATGATTTTAAAACTTAAAAATTAATATACACTCTTAAAATCACAATCTTGAATTATAACTGTTTACCTATATATAATATGTTATTATATATTATATTATATGTATAAATAACAATATATAATATTATGTATATATAATACCACTATATATTATATAAAGTCACTCATGTCCCACATAGGAGTGCCTGAGCTCAATTCGTATCTCTAGCTTCTGACTCCAGTTCCCTGGTAACACAGGCCCTGGGAGGCAAAGGTAATGGTTCACATAATTGAGTTCCTGCTACCCACATAAGTGATTGCATTCCCAGCTCCTGGCTTGGGCCATGGTCCAGACCTGGCCTTTGCAAGCATTTGAGGAATGAATTAACAGATAAGATTTTTCTCTCTCTGTCTTGTCACTTTGACTCTCAAATTAAAACATTAATAAAGATTTGTTCCTTTCCACTGATCTTTGATGTTGTGACAATATCTATTTGTTCTATCAAGTGAAGACAGTATGACAATTTTATTTCTTAATTCAGGTTTAGAACAAATTAGGAAGCTTACAATTCTTTAATATGAAGTTAACATATTAGCAGATGAAAAATGAAAGCTAAGCTATACACACTTTATGGCATTAACAAGTTTCATGGGAATCTGACATGATAAATCGTAAAAATATACTTACTTTTTTCATCAGCTTTGTCTTTTATTGCTATAGTGTCATTACTCAGAGACACAGTCTGTGCATTCAGAATATCTGTTCTCATTCCAGGGAATTTTGGAGAAGAAATGAAGCGCCCTTCATAAGAATATAAATAGATACCACCACCATCTACAAGAAGAAAATGTCTAAAAAATAAAAATATATTCTTAAATATAAGTATACTATATTTTCTTTTATATATTAGAAAGCAGTTTATCCTTTGGAAACATCTAGATTCAACAAGTAAAATAAGTACACAGATATACAAAAAAATAAAGTGTTAAAAAAAAACCTGAAAGTCAATATTGTTGCTTTGGTTTGTTTCCTGGGTTTCTATCCATTAAAATGACAACAATGTCCATAATTGTCACCCTAAATACTAAAATTTTGAGTTCTTACACATTACACCTACAATTGATTTCCTTTCCTTAAGAAGAATCTCTATACAAAGGGAATCAGAAAATCTTATAATTTACAATTCTGTGATTTGGTTCCAGACGCTATGTTTTATGAATCAGTATTAATACATATTTCATAAGGATTATGTTAAAGATAATTAAAGATTAAATACCAAAGACTAAAACAGTATAAAAAAAACTTGACATCAGTGCCAGAATTTATTAAAATAAGATGCTTCTGTCTTTAAAACCATGTGGTGATGATCAGCATATAGTCATACTTAACAACTCTTACATTTTTTGCAGCAGAGTCTCGAGTTCATTTGTTATGTTGACAGCTATATTCCAGGTATAGGTTTTGGTGTAGTCATTTTTTATTAACTAAAAACAAATATTTTATGGCTACTATATTTCTCCTGTTTTAAAGAATACTTATAGTATATATACATCTCTGTATGTCTACCCTACTTATCCTTAGTATAACTTCTTTTTTTAATTTTTTAAAATTTTATTTATTTATTTATTTATTTATTGACAGGCAGAGTGGACAGTGAGAGAGAGACAGAGAGAAAGGTCTTGCTTTGCCGTTGGTTCACCCTCCAATGGCCGCTGCGGCCGGCAAGCTGCAGCCGGCACACTGCGCTGATCCGAAGGCAGGAGCCAGGTGCTTCTCCTGGTCTCCCATGGGGTGCAGGGCCCAAGCACTTGGGCCATCCTCCACTGCACTCCCTGGCCACAGCAGAGAGCTGGCCTGGAAGAGGGGCAACCGGAACAGAATCCGGCGCCCCGACTGGGACTAGAACTGGTGTGCCGGCACCGCAAGGCAGAGGATTAGCCTAGTGAGCCGCGGCGCCGGCCAGTATAACTTCTAAAAGTGCAATTACTGGATCAAGGAGCACATACTTGAAAATATTTAACATATATTGTCAAACTGCCCTGTGAATGGTTGTGTTGTTTTATACAGACACTACAGCTGTACTGGCATGCCTGTTTCCTCAATGCTGAAAACATTACTACTTTTCAAAATTTTATGTTCCAGGTTTTAATATTCCTTGTTTAAGAAATTGCAAATTTTTCTTTTGTCTTGGAAACAAAAGGGAAATAAGCAAACACTAAGACCAATCAAAAGTTAGTATTTAGGGGCCAGCACTGTGGCGTAGCAGATAAAGCTGCCGCCTGCAGCACTGGCATCCAAATGGGTGCCGGTTGAAGTCTGGGCTGCTCCATTTCTGATCCAGCTCCCTGCTAATGTGCCTGGGGAAACAGTGGAAGACAGCCTAAGTTCTTGGGCCCCTGCTCCTTTGTGGGAGACCCGGAAGAAGCTCCTGGCTCCTGGCTTCAGATTGTCTCAGCTCTGGCCATTGTGGCCATTTGGGGAGTGAACCAATAGATGGAAGGCCTCTCTCTCCCTCCCTCCATTTCTCCCTCTCTCCCTCTCTCTGCCTCTCTGTAACTCTGTCTTTCAAATAAATAAATAAATCTTTTTTAAAAAAGTTAGTATTTAATGAATACCTAATGCACACAGTTCAATTAAATTAATACTTGAGGATTGGGAGGTAGTTTATTAATTGAAGGGTTTGGGCATGACACATTAATTTATGGCCATACACACTTGCATATGAAAACAATATTTGCCAATCTTGACAAAGTGAAACATCATATTAGTTTTTACTGTTTGTCACAACACTAAAAGCATTTTCTTTTTGAAACAAGCACTATAGCCTTCAACCTTCTTGTGAATAAATACCTTATATTTCTTTTTTTATATTTATATTTTATTTTATTTAATGAACATAAATTTCCAAAGTACAGCTTATGGATTCCCCCATAACTTCCCTCCCACCCACAACACTCCCCTCTCCCACTCCCTCTCCCCTTCCATTCACATCAAGATTAATTTTCAATTATCTTTATATACAGAAGATCAATTTAGCATATATGCACCCACACAGAAACACGAAGTGTAAAATACTATTTGAGTACTAGTTATAGCATTAATTAAACACCTAAGAGTAATTGTTTATTAACTACAGAGTTCAACCAATAGTTTTAAGTAGAACATAAAAAATACTAAAAGGGTAAAGTATTAAGTTCTTTTTTTTTCTTTTTTTTGTTTGTTATATAGTTTTTTTTTATTTAATAAATGTGAATTTACAAAGTGCAACTTTTGTACTGTTGTGGCGTCCCCCACCAACCTCCCTCCCTCCCGTGGCCCTACCCTCTCCCACTCCCTCTCCCATCCCGCCCTTCATCACGTTTCATTTTCAATTACCTTCATATACTAAAGATCAACTTAGTATACACTAAGCAAGGATTTCAACAGGCTGCACTCACACAACCGCACAAGGTATAGGGTATTGTTCGACTAGTAGTGTTGTTTTTAAGTTTCATAGTAGAACACATTAAGGACAGAGATCCTACGTGGGGAGCATGTACCCAGTGACTCCCGTTGTTGATTTAACAATTGGCACTCTTATTTATGACGTCAGCAATCACCCGAGACTCTTGCTATGAGCTGTCTAGGCTATGGAAGCCCCTTGAGTTCACCGACTCTGAACTTGTTTAGTCTAGGCCGTATCACAGTGGAGGTTCCTTCCTCCCTTCAGAGAAAGGCGCCTCTCTCCTTGATGGCCTGTTCCTTCTGCTGTGGTCTTGTTCACCAGGATCTTTCATTTAGATTGTTTTTGCCACCATGTCATGGCTTTCCATGCCTGTGAGACTCTCATGGACCTTTTAGCCAGATCCGAATGTCCCAAGGGTTGATTCTGAGGCAGGAGTGCTGCCATTCTATGAGTCTGCTGTGTGTCCTGTTTCCCCCGCAGGATCATTCTCTCCCTTTTAATTCTATCATTCATTATTTGCTTACACTGGCCTTATTTGTGAAATCTCATCGACACATACCCTATCTTTTTGATCGGTTTTTAAACAAGCATCTCTAACTGTGTAAACAAGACCAGTGAAAAACACTAGCTAAAATAATCCTTAATTCCTTAATTATTTATGCCATTTAACATGTCTTTACTAAGGCATACTTAATAAATATATTGATGAATAATGTATAAATAAGGAAATTTCTTTGGAATAATTGGAGTAAAAAGAATTTCAGAAATATGGTTTTGTGGATAGCTGACATCCTTCCTGATGAGTGGCAAAAAGAATTTTGTTTTAAAAATATGACACAACTAAATAAATAAGTCACGCATATATCCATTTCAGTAAATAGATTCAACTTTGACATAACATTTTCTTGATCACTCAAGATCATTAATATGATAATCACACTCTTCAGCAACTATATAACTGAAGGCTTTGATATTCATGAGAATCTGTTGGTGCTTAGAATAACTATACTACTCAGCTACACAGTTCTGTGCTTTTGGCTTTCTCTGTGCTCCTTTGCCAGGCAGTCACTTTCCTTCTTGTCACTGTGCCAGCCTCTAACAATCATCCTTCACCATCACTCTTCTGATTTGCTATTTATAAAAAGCTGTGGGCTAGAAAACCTGATGAACAGCACTATTAAGAGCTGCTTAGGTGATGAGTAAAGTGATAAGGAATAGAAGTACGTGGTTTTAGTGTAAAGGTTTTATGGGTAGCTATTTCAGGTAAATGTCGATTATATTTCCATACTGTACTCCAGGTTTTACTGGATTGAAGCTTTGTAAGTCTGACCTCTGATTCAAATTGGATATCACTGTACTTGATTCATTATACTTATTAAGACTGATAGAAAGTTTTCATGTAAAAGTGTGGGTTCCTGAGTGATAGTTGTTCCTAATTTACTCTCGTTAATAGGCCTGTTTCTTGGTAGAAAACACCATTTTATTAGGTAACTTCAGATTATAAACTAGTGGTGGCTCATGAAAACAAATAAGTTTATCCTCATCATTTTAAATAAATAAATACCTTTAAAATTTCTCATCTTTAATTTTTAACATTGCAGACATGAGACATATAACTCACATATAATCCTTGATAACTTTTTAAGACAGTAAAAAATTGAGACCAAAAAGTTTTAGAACCTCTGACCTAAGAGTTTATTTACTTTTTCCTCTGAAAATTAATAGAAACAGATAGATTCTTCTTTCTGCAAAAGGATGCTTTAAAGACTGCCTACCTGCTACTTGAGATATTTTAAAACCCCGAATTCAAAAGCTAAACATCATAAACAAATTACCTTTCTGCCTGCAGAATTAAACTAACAGTTCCTTCTTTGAGGTCAAATATAAGCGGTGTATTCCAGTTCTTTGTACTAAAAAACAAACAAAATGGATATTGATATTTAAAACACAAAAGTTTTAAACAAGTAGATAAGTACTCATTTTACATAAAGTGACTTTAGGCTCACAGTAATTATAGATATATTTCTGTTACAGCTTCTGGCTTACTGTTTTGAAAATATCACTTACATGCTTGTATCCTTGATTAGAAAGTAAACACTCTGTGTCTCTAACAATCAGCACATAGTGGACATTCAACAAATATTGATTGTAGGTATTACAGTATGTAAATTGAGGAAGCCAGTTCTGCTATTTATTAACTCTGAGTTTGGACCAGTCATCTAATGTTTCTCATCTGACAAACAGTAACAGTACGGCTGGACAGAGCTGGATTAGAAATATGGTTTTACCACCTCCTAGCCTTGTGAGCTAATAAACTTAACTTCCTAAGCATTAGTTTATTTGTAAAGTATGGACAATGATGACTTACATAAGTATATGGCAAACTGTCTGCTATATAGCAGGAACTGAATAAACAGAAACTATAATAATATTAACATAATAAATATGACTATTTTCCTACAGGCCTACCAATGTTAATATTGAGTTGAAACAAAAAAAAATTTCTGTGAAACATTCTATAAATAGATACTATATTTTTATATATTGTTTATATAAGATATTATATAAATATAAGATATGTCCATGCTTATTGAGTAAATGGATAAACAAATAACTTTATTTTTATAAGTTATCACCTAATGATATCAATTCTACCGATTCAAACATTATGTCATTCCACTATAACTAGTAGAATAAATCTCATTTAGGACAGTTGACAATGAGAGCCCCATAAACTAAGAAACTCTAAGCTGAAGAGGATAATTCAAAATGTTCGTGGAAAATGGAATTAAGAGATAAATTTATTTCAAAGAAAAAAATCTAAAGCCATGCATAATTTTTTCATTAAAATGTTCATAGAAAATGTGTACTGTGAAAAAACTATGCACAAATTTCAAAATTTTTTGCATCAAAATTAAACATATTTTAATTCAATTTTCAAGAACTTTTTGAAGTACCTCCATAGTTACCTCAACCTGATTAAAATTAATTATTCAAATACCTATTGCTTCAAGTGACTGAGATTTTCTCATGTTCCATAATCCCTTTCCCATATCTCAACTGCTCAACTTCATGTCTTTCTTGATCCTCCCTCAGTGTTTCACTGTTCCTTTTTCCCTTTCATCTAGGGAAAAAAAAATTCATATAATGTTGAGCTTCTTGTTTCTTTACACTCTGCCTCTCTTATTTTGTTACTCCAATTTGGCTATTTTTCCAAGTTGCAGTTTCTTGATTAGCACCAGATTAACCCACAGAAAGTGGAAAATTTTTCCTTAAAGATTTATTTATTTTTTAAAGATTTTTTTATTTACTCCACAGAGACAAGGAGAAACAGAGAGGGATCATCTATCTGCTGGTTCACTCATCAAATGGCCACAATAACCTGGGCTGGGCGAGGCTGAAGCCAGGAGCCAAGAGCTTCTTCCACATCTCTCATGTGGGTGGCAAAGGCCCAAGCACTTGGGCCATCCTCCACTGCTTTCCCAGGCACATTAGCAGAGAGCTGGATTGGAAGTGGAGCAATCAGGACTCGAACCAGTGCCCATGAGATGCCGGTGCTGCAAGCTGCAGCTTTAACCTGCTGAGCCACAGCATCAGCCCAGGAATTTTTAATATATAGTTGTAGCATTTAGTTTGATTGAAAATCTTCCTGGCATGTATTACTGGGCTTTAGGATTATAAGATAATCCTACGCTTAATGTGTTTTAATTCATTAATTTATTAAAAGCTATTTATTAAGTACCCACTATATATTGAGTACCATGCTATGTATTGGATATGTAGTGTATAATAAGATACACTTAGTCTCTATCTTCAATATGATATTCAATGATTAAACTATAACCACGTAATGATATAAATATAAGCACAAAATTTTTTAAAACCCTTAACTATTAACAACACTTGAAAGTAGCATAGTGGTTATTTGAGTTTTCTAGATAGTTGGGAAGTCAACTAGTCATATGGTAAAGCCAGCTTATACTAGTTGTTAAATTTTCAAGAATTGTATAAGCAAACTCTTAAAGCCATTATCAAAAATGAAATCACGGCCGGCGCCACAGCTCACTAGGCTAATCCTCTACCTTGCAGCGCCGGCACACCGGGTTCTAGTCCCGGTCGGGGTGCCGGATTCTGTTCCGGTTGCCCCTCTTCCAGGCCAGCTCTCTGCTGTGGCCAGGGAGTGCAGTGGAGGATGGCCCAAGTATTTGGGCCCTGCATCCCATGGGAGACCAGGATAAGTACCTGGCTCCTGCCATCGGATCAGCGCGGTGTGCCAGCCGCAGCACGCCAGCCGCTGCGGCCATTGGAGGGTGAACCAACGGCAAAGGAAGAACTTTTTCTCTGTCTCTCACTGTCCACTCTGCCTGTCAAAAAATAAAAATAAAAAAAATGAAATCATGTAAACTTAAAAGGAAATTATACCTAAAACAAAGATAATACTCATTAGTCATTACTTCCAGACTATTTTATTATATTTTACTATTACTTATGCATCTGATATTATTTATATCTGTGGTATCTAATACAAGTACAATACTACATAATGGTTTGCTTTTATATATCTCCTTTCAACTCTGCTCACAACAAAACCACATTAGTATCTTGAAAGTGGTCATGGTAAAAGTATTTCTATCATGAAAATCAGTAAAGATTGCCAACATGTTTGTTTGTTTGTTGTTTGTTTCCAGAAAGCCAGTTATACAACATTTACCAGCCCTTTAAAATACCAAGCACGTTTTTATTTTTGTTTTAATTTTAGGTGCAAATTTCCTGAATGTATTGAGTCATCCCCTGCATTCTTTTTTTTTAATCCCTTGACTTATAATACAGGGTATACTGGGTATATTGAGTATATATTCTGTTATCATTTGTGAACAACTTTGATCATCAATATGAGTATCCATGATTATTCTGGGCTATGATATTAAGCTAAAATATCTCCCTGTGTCCCTGTGTGAATATCTTTCAGTCATTGTCAGGCTGCTAAGTGACTCTTAAGGTGGATGGGTGATTCCAATTCCTAAACTCTGCATTTTAAAATCAAATTATACTAAATTCCTTATATGAGTAAACTAAAAGTAAACACTAGGGGCTAGCTTTCTACACAGCAGGTTAAGCCGCTGCCTATGATACCAGCATTTCATATTGGAGCTCTGGTTCAAGACCAGCAACTCCACATCCAATCCAGCTCTCTGCTAATGCACCTGGGAAAGCAATGGAAGATGGCACAAGTACTTGGGCCCTGGCTATCCACATGGGAGACCTGGGTGGAGCTGCAGGCTCCGGACTTCACCTGGCCCTCTCCCTGCAGTTGCAGCCCTAGGGGGAGTGAACCAGTGGATTGTAGGTCTCTTATCTTTCTCTATCAGTCCCTCTCTCTCCCTGTCATTCTGCCTTTCAAACAAGTAAAATACATATTTTTTTAAAAACTAAATACCATGTCAGATAAGGTATCTCCTATTATAAAAGTGATTATTAACCTTTGAAGAACAAACTTTAACAGATCTATTTTCATGGTTCATAGCTCAGTTTTTCTTACTTCCTTGTTTTAGGTAAGATTAGGATAGATGAGGTTTTGAGAAAGTTAATTTTAAACCAAACCATGTTGATGTGAAAACTTGAAATTCTTCATCACAGACAAAACTCTGTATTCTTAAGAAATGTTAAGATGCTTACGAGAACACGTAACATTGAAGGGATGTTGAAACAACTAAGTGTGCATAGTTCAAAGATGCTTTAATGACTCTGTCTCGGAATTCCAGTAAGTCCACGGCATCGTTAAGTACATTACGAACCTAAACAAGGAAAAATGAAAATACCAACCAACACCATTAAAACACATCAAAATTTTAATTAGGTAAGTCAGCAAGATTATAAAACAAAAAATTCAATGCATTCTTGATTACCTAATTATATAAAAGACAAGAATTCAAAGGAAATCAGCCATAAGGTGGAATAGTTGGGTGTGTAAATTAACCAACAAAGCACAGATACAGAAGATTTCTTAGAAATAAGTCAAAAAAGGCCTAGAAAGATGTCCAATCTGCAATCCAAACTGAATGAGTAGCAGTGGAGTGATAATGTGAAAAACACTCTAACTCTGAGGGATGGTCAAAGAACGGTATTATATTAAGATTGGAAAGAGAATATACAGTTTCTGCTCAAAACAGTAAGGGTATCTCTTTTTAGGGTAGATTTTACTTTAAAATTGAAGTTCTACAAAAGGAGACATAATTGCTTTAAAAATCAAAAATAGATTAGGAAGTATCAATTGCATAGTGAAGAAAGAAGCCAATTGCATAGTGAGGAAATCAAGCTGCATAAAAGTACATCCATATGCAAAAAAAAAAAAAACCCAGAGATAATACATAAGAACGTTAAATATCATCCAACAAAGGGATATTTGCTTATGATAGTCAAGTTGTTGTAAAAGTTTATAACTGAGTAGTTTGCAAGGATTTTAACACTTGGCATTGCTGGCCAGAAATCTTAAATTTGACAGACAAACTGCAGCAAGTCAAGAAAAATAATGGACAAGTTGAATGTACTTAATCTCTTTCTGGTCAATTCCAGAATGGGTAAGTCTGTATCCTAAGAGATGGAAAATAGAAAAAAAGAATGTAATTTTACCTATGTTAGTATTTATTTAAATTCTCTACAAAATGGTATCATTTTTCTAAATACAACATGGCAATTATCAATATAGTGTTAATGAAAAATGAAAGGGCATGGAAAGATAGGAAGAAAAAATCAAACTTCTTACAAATACTTCTTTGAAGAATTTACAACTATCAGGCATTGCTATGATTTGAATATTTGCGTCCCCTCAAATTTTTTTTAAATGTTTATTTATTTATTTTCATTTATGAGAGAGACAGAGCAAGAGAGAAAGGAGAGAGATCTTCCATTCACTGTTTCACTCCCTAACTCCCAAATGCCCAAAATAGCCAAGGCTAGGCCAGGTCAAAGCCAGGAACCTAGAATTCCATCATGGCGTCTCACATGAGTGGCTGGGACCCAAGAACTTGAGCCAACATCTATTGCCTCTGGATGCTTTAGCAGAAAGATGGATCAGGGCAATCTGATATGGGATGTGGGCATCCTAAGCAGTGGCATAATCTGTGCCACAATGCCCACTCTTCCCCTTCAAAATTTGCATGTTAAAATCTAACCATCAATGTGATGGCATTAGCAGGTGGGGGTCTTTGGGGGTGACTATGTCATGAGGGCAGGGCCCTCATGAATGGGATTGTGCCCTTCTAAAAGCGGTGTCAGGGAGCTGCCTTGCTCCTTCCACCAAGTGAGGACACAGCAAAAAGACATCTATGAATCAGAAAGTGGGCTCTCACCAGACACCAAATCTGCACTTGAACTTCCCAGCCCCCAGAAGTGTGGGAAATAAATTTCTACTGTTTTTAAGCTAGAAAGTTTATGAAATTTTGTCATAGCATCCCAAACAAAGACAGGTATATTTTTAATATCTATTCCCCAACTCTTATCCTCACCAAAATATTAATGCTATGACAAGAGGGATCAAAATTATAGGCATATATAGTCTTTAACACAGCAATCTCATTTCTAGAATTCCATCCCAAAGATGGAATTCTACAAAATAACATATATACAGGCTGTTTACCAGAGCACGACTGGTAGCAGTAAAAGACTGGAAAACAGCCCAAACATCTATCAATAGGGGATAGATTGAATAAACTATAGTATATTCACACAGGGCACTGCTACACAGCTGCAAAAATGAATGAGGGAGATCTATGGAATGTTCTCCAGGGCATGCTGTAGCTTACAAAGATACAGAACAGCATATGTAGTATGACATCTGTGATTGAAGAAACAGAAGAAAATGAATTTGCTTACATTAAAAATATTATTTCCTTAAAATATTTATTTTTTTTTGAAAGAGTTACAGAGAGAGACAGAGAAATGGAAATCTTTCATCCACTGGTTCCATCCACTCTACAGATGGCCACAACGGCCAGGGTTGGGGTTGGCCTAAGCTAGGTGACAGGAACTTCATCCTCATATCCCACATGAGTGGCAGGGCCCAAACTCTTGGACCATCTTCCATTCTTTTTCCCAGGCCATCAGCAGAGAGCTAGAATGGAAATGAAGCAGCTAGGACACAAACTTGCAACCACATGGGACGCCAGCATCACAAACAAGGGCTTTACCCACCATGCCTCAACGCTGGCCCCTCAAAAAGAAATCTTAAACAGCATTCAGTGACATATTATTAGAATACTATTTTGATGTCATTTTAATACTACATTTAGGACATACAAGAGTACTTTAAGAAGTATGTGGAAAAGTGGAATTAAAAGATAACAGTATTTTAATTTTTGAATGTTTCCTAACAGGTATTTTTTTCATGAAGACTGCACACATATGGATTTCAATTTTTCATGTGTCAACTCTCCTTTTAATTCCATTTCCCACAAAATCTTTGAAGTATCCTCAAATACTGAAAATTACAGACCAATCTCCCTGATGAACATGTATGCAAAAATCCTCAATAAAATTCTCACCAATAGAATGCAACAACATATCAGAAAGATCATCCACCCAGACCAAGTGGGGTTTATCCCTGGTATGCAGGGGTGGTTCAATGTGCGCAAATCAATCAATGTGATACACCACATTAACAAACTGCAGAAGAAAAACCATATGATTATCTCAATAGATGCAGAGAAAGCATTCAATAGAATACAACACTCTTTCATGATGAAAACTCTAAGCAAACTGGGTATAGAAGGAACATTCCTCAATACAATCAAAGCATTTTAATACATTTTAACCCATGACAGTTATTCTAGTTAATGCTCAAGTTGTTGCATCTATGGTTAATGGGCTTATATTCTTTTGACATGATCTCAATAGATTCCTTGCTTTCTGGTGTGATAAGATATTCCAGATTTCCTTTGTACATTTCCTATCCAGACCTGGAACCAGCCATCAATCCAAGAAGAGAGGGAGAAGATGTACAATTTCGGACAAGCTCAAGCTGACTTGCCCCAAATGGTAGAGGAATGCCAGGGGATTCCAATTCAATCCCATCAAGGTGGCATGTACCAATGCCATCTCACTAGTTCAAGTGATCAATTTCTGTTCACAATTGATCATAATGAAAGGACCAAGAGTCAAAGGGATCACATAAACAAGACTAGTGTCTGCTAATACTAACTGATAGAATTAAAAAGGGAGAGAACGATCCAACATGGGAAGCAGGATACACAGCAGACACATAGAAGGGCTGATGTCCTAAACAGCACTCTGGCCTCAGAATCAGCCCTTAAGGCATTCGGAAATGGCTGAAGAGCCCATGAGAGTATTACAGGCATGGAAAGCCAAGACACCCTGGCAAACAAACAAACAAACAAACAAACAAAAAAACCTAAATGAAAGATCTCTGCAAATGAGATCCCAGTGGAAAGAACGGACCATCAAAGAAGGAGGTACCTTTCTCTGAAGGGAGGAGAGAACTTCCACTTTGACTGTGACCTTGTCTAAATAAGATCGGAGCCAGCGAACTCAGAAGACTTCCACAGCCTTGGCAACTCATGACAAGAGCCTAGGAGATTACTGATGCCATAAACATGAGTGTCAATTGTTAAAGTCAACAACAGGAGTCACTGTGCACTTACTCCTCATGTAGGATCTCTGTCCTTAATGTGTTGTTCAATGTGAATTAATGCTATAACTAGTACTGAAACAGTATTTTACACTTTGTGTTTCTGTGTGGGTGCAAACTGTTGAAATCTTTACTTAATATATACTAAATTGGTCTTCTGTATATAAAGAGAATTGAAAATGCATCTTGATGTGAATGGAATGGGAGAGGGAGTGGGAGATGGGAGGGTTGCAGGTGGGAGGGAAGTTATGGGGGGAAAAGCCATTGTAATCCATAAGCTGTACTTTGGAAATTTATATTTATTAAATAAAGCTTAAAAATGTATTAAAATGTTCAAATCCACAAGTTTATAATGATGTCAATACAAAAGAAATTCATTGAGCATGCTAGGATACCTGCTCATTTGAAAACTGGCAAATAATTCAGCATTTGTCTCACCTCAGGGTGAGATGAGACAAAGTCATATATAGAAGAATTCCAGTTAATAAATAGAGAAAGAATGACAGAATTACCAATATTACCACTTTGCAACCCCCAATAAAAAACAGACCTAGATGACTATCATCAGTGGCTGCTAAAAACAATAAAGTAAAAAACCTAATGGGAAACTATATGATAGATGAATCAGGCTTACAGTACCTTAGCACAATGTTTAATCTTAACAGCATAAAAAAGAGAGACAAACAGGAATATGTGTGTCCTGACGCAATGCAGTAGGAAGTACACAGCATCACTTATGTTCTTTACATTTAGTTACCACAACACTAAAACCTTATCCTCTAAATCTGCCAACCAGCTACCTGTATTGAATTTCTTTCAAGTCTATTTCGTTCATTTGAAATGCAGAACAACAGAGACAGCAACAGTGACAGAGGCAGAGACAGAGAGGTCTTCCATTGCTTCATTCCTTCAAATATCTGCAACATCCAGGGTTGGGCCAGATTGAAACCAGGACCTCAGAATTCAATCTGAGTCTCTCACATGTGGTAGGGACCCAAGTATATAGGCCATCACCTGCTGTCTTCCAAATTATGAATTAGCAGGAAGCTGGAATCAGAAGTGGAGCTGACTTGAACCCAGGCACTCTGGTATGGGATGCTGTGTCCCAAAAGGCATCTATGGTTAATGGGCATATATTCTTTTGACATGATCTCAATAGATTCCTTGCTTTCTGGTGTGACAAGATATCCCAGGTTTCTCAGCACTGTACCAAATTCCTACTTCACAACCCACCTCTATAATGAATTTTTAAATGCACCCCGCTTCAGGGTTAATGTGATACTTGTATCACCTTCTACCTTATCACAATATTAACACAAATCTAAAAATCCTGTTTGCATATTTCTAAAACACTTATTTAATCTTATACATAGCTATAATCACAGTAGAAGCTGACATTTATTTTTGTTTTACATACATATGACATTTTATCCTCAAAAAACACTCTATTATTAGCTCCCATCTTTACAAGACACAACATGACTGAGAATCAGATAATCTTGAATTTTGGCAACTATTAAAAGTCAAATCTATACCCCATGCTAAAGTTAGAGTGACAGGAAAAGAAAAAAAATAAACTTGCGAATCTAAAGATGCTACATCCCCTGCTCCTGCACCCTTTCCCTCCTACACACATATTCCTAATATAGACAAGAACTATCTCTTTTCAAAAGAATTATCCCCTGGATATATCCTGTAGGTAAAGGGCAGATTAAGAAACCTTAGCACTCCAGGCTACTATATCCTACCATAGCTGAGGCCCAGGGATAGATATAAATATATATATATATGGATATATATATATATATAAATACATATATATGTATGTGTATATATATATATATATATATATATATATATATAAATACAGACAGAGAGCTGCTAGAAAGTATAGTCCCCAGATAAGATATCTTTCTAAATGTCCAGGGAGATCTTCTTTAAACTTAATTTTTCTCAAAAAAATTTTAAAAAGAATGCTTAAAAAAAAGTGAAATCAACTTCAAGATGCAATGACTTTGAACAGCTCTTGTTTCAACTGCTATGTAACAGGTTTTTTTTCATATAATTTGTTGAATTCTTTACTTAGTACAGAATTAGTCTTCTGTGTATAAAGTTAACTGAAAATAGATTTTAGTAAAAAATAAGACTGGGAATAAGAGAGAAAGGAGGAAGAATGGTAGGAGTGTGAGTATCATGGGAAGAATCACTATGTTCCTAAAGTTGTATTTATGAAATGCATGAAGTTTGTATTCCTTAAATAAAAGGCTTCTTTGGAGAAAAAATAAAGAAAAAAAAGAAAAGGAAAGGAAATAAAAATAGAATTCTAGTTCTGAAACTTTGCAAAATTATTTACAAACTTTAAGTACAAATATAATTTGTACTTAAAAACCCCCACTGTTCATCTTATGTCACATAAAAATCCTTTAACTGCTAGGATGCTACCTTTTATTATGAAAAAAAAAAAAAAACCCTCTTCCTAGATATATTCTTAGTTTGGGTGCAGGTTTGTAATTTTTTTTTTATTTCTTTATTTTTGACAGGCAGAGTGGACAGTGAGAGAGAGAGAGAGACAGAGAGAAAGGTCTTCCTTTTGCCGTTGGTTCACCCTCCAATGGCCGCCGCGGCCGGCACGCTGCGGCCGGCGCACCACGCTGATCCGAAGCCAGGAGCCAGGTGCTTCTCCTGGTCTCCCATGGTGCAGGGCCCAAGTACTTGGGCCATCCTCCACTGCACTGCCGGGCCATAGCAGAGAGCTGGCCTGGAAGAGGCGCAACTGGGACAGAATCCGGCACCCCGACCAGGACTAGAACCCGGTGTGCCAGCGCCGCAAGGCGGAGGATTAGCCTATTGAGCCACGGCGCCGGCTCAGGTTTGTAATTAAGGCTAGAACTCATTTTAGAAATACTATATTAGCCAGTTTTTATGCATTATATGAATATAATAATTGTTTCCCTAAATCATTCTTTGTCATAGATACATTCTTTGTCATAGATAAAATACTACAAGTAATATTTTATCATCTAAATCCAACTATTAATCAGAAGGGCATGTCAAACCACACCATGTAAATACAATCAGCAAAGTCTAGACTGACAACTGCTATTGGATAAGCAATTTGGTTTCTTCAACAAGCAAACTGCAGGGGAGAGAAACAAAGACAGAAGAGGGAACTTGCAGGCTAAAGCAGACTTAGAAGACCATCAGGGATGAGAAATTAGTCTAACAGTTAAGATATCCAGCCCCCATACTGGGGTACCTGGGTTCAATACTGGGCTCCAATTCCTGACTCTGGCTTCCTACTAATGAAGACCTTGCGAGGTAGCAGTGATGGTTCAAGTAATTGGGTTCCTGCCACCCAAGTGGGAGACCCAGATTGAGTTTCTAGCTCCTGGTTTCAGCCCAGCACAGTATCAACCATTTTGGGCATTTGGGAAGTGAACCAGCAGATAGGAGCTTCTCTCTCTCCCTCTCCCTCCCTCTCTCCCTCTCTCTCTCTCTCTCTCCATCCCTCTCTCTTAATTAAATAAGACTCATCAACCTATTGAAACATGTAAACCATTTTGGATCCTGATTCAAACAAACAACCTTTTAAAAGTGTGGCATGTAGGAGACAAACTAAAATTTTGAACACTTAATAGATATTTGATAATGTTAAGGAATTACCATTATTCTAAGGTATGATAACTGTATTGCAGCTATGTTACAACAAAGAGTTCTTATATTTTAGCTGTATATACACTGAAATCTATAAAGATTAAAAATGTTTGAATTTGTTTAAAAATAATTGGGGCAAAGGGACAGCAGAGATGGACATGGATGGGGCAGCCTTAATAGTGGGTTGATGGTTATTCCAGCTGGATGATAAGAAAACATAGAATTTCATTATACTACTCCCAGTTTGTGGATGTTTTAAGTTTTCCAAATAAAAGGTTTGAAAATTTTAAAATGAATAAATAGAACAGTGGAAGTTTTTAATGTACCTAATTACTATTAATCTAGTGACTATATTACCTAAATTAACAAACCTAGATATGTGGGTTAACAGAATATTTTAATAGATTTGCCCAAGTAATAACAAGACATACATGTAGAAATTTATTAATAATTCTAATGATATGAACACTGAAGATCATGGGAAGTGATAATGATAAGAGGAAAAGAAAGGAGAAGGTAAAATACTCCGTTCGTTGGCAGAGGACTTAATTGGCACAATGTCTTTGGCCTCTTCCTCATGATTTTCTTCAATTAAATACATTTATTGAGTGCTTAGTATATGAAAGGCACTAGACTTGCAGAGGCCCTTCAATTGTAAAAACTTACAATTGAGTAGATACCTCCTCTCATTGATATTGATATTGAGTAGATACCTCCTCTCATTGATATTCTGTGATCTATAAAATATTTCTCCTCAGCTCTTACTGCCATATCCCAAACTTCCAGTATTAATCTACAGAGTATTTCACTCCAAAATTACCTGTTTTTTTATTATATTAATAATAAATATTTTATTATAATAAATATAATAATAAATAAATTACCTGTTTTTTATTATGTTTGGAGTTATTACACAACTCCAAAATATGACACTGTGGCATATTGAATATTTTAGGCTGAAAGGATTGAGAAAACAAGAAAAACAAAAAGCTTACTCCGACATCACCCTGCCATTCTTCCCTGAGGCAAGTCACAAAACCAAGCAAGATTTTCTAAGCTTCTCCTGAAGCAGGTCCTAACACTCTCAAGTGAGAGATGGCCTTCCTATACCCAGAAGAAAGGAACACCATTATCTCTGAAGACACAGGGACACATCGAAGAATTTCAATAAAAAGGCCTTGCTAAGTTTCCCCTAGTTTATTATCAATAATCATCATGTTTTTTGCCCTATCATATTTCTCTACAACTGTCCATTTCATCAAACCTACCATAAAGTTTTGTACATAGGTTTAACTGTTTGTATGGGGAAGTCTTCATTTTCTTAGCAGGCTCCTGTGCCCATTAGAGCTTTATATGTAATAAATTTGTATATTTGTCTCTTTTTATTCCATCTTTTGGTAAGGGACCTCTCAGCATTTTCCTATTTTAACTTACCTTTGGTGATTCTTAAAAGGAGTTTTTAAAAAATCAGATTAAGGGGCTGGCATTGTGGCACAGCAGATTAAGCTACCGCCTTTGATGCCAACATCCCATATGGGCACTGGTTTCAGTTCTGACTGCTCCACTTCTAATCCACCTCCCTGTTAATGGCCTGGGAAAAGTAACAGAAGATGGCCCAAGGGTTTGGGCCCCTAACACCTATGTGGGAGACTCAGATGAAACTCCAAACTCCTGGCTTTGGCCTGGCCCAGTGCTGCTGGCTGTTGTGGCCATCTAGGGAGTGAACCAGCAGATGGAAAGGTCTCTCTTCCCCTCTCCCTCTGTAACTCTCCCTTTCACATAAATAGGTAAATCTTTAAAAAGTTCAGATTAAATAAATTTGTCTAGTTATAAATAAACAAAACACTTCAATCCTATCAATAACTTACAGCCTGCCTCAGAGTCAGCTCCAAGAATTAAATCTAACTTGTTCCTGGTTGTCACAGTGTTTTCCTACCCTTCCTTTTTAAGTGAATCTACATATTTCCTAAATGCTTCAAATTTCACTCTCCCTGTCCTAAATCCATATCTACAGTACTTATGGGCACTCATGTTCTATAATACTTAAAGTTCTTAAGTAAAATAAACAGTGAACAAATATTAAAATATTTCTAAGTGACTGAATTCTTATAAGCTTCATTAAATGTACATTAAAAACATAGTCACAATTCCATATTCTCTACAGGGAGCTAATCTGAAAAGAAGCAGGTTTAATCAACATCAGAACATAATCATACCTGCATGGTCCTTCTTTTAGTTAATGTTACTTGAAAATTTTTCCATTCCCAGCGTTGTTCTACTATATGTGCAAAAACAACATGTCCATTTCCACAGGCTCCAGCGATCTGAGTGCCATCAACTGACCAAGCAATATTAAATATGCTGCCAGTGTTGGGTTTCTCTAAAGCATATGACCACTGGGGAAAGAAAAAAAAAGGAAAAATTTATTTATTGAAAAAAAGGAGTCTTTAAGAAATTTTAAATTAGGTATATGTTAACATATAAGATAATTTTTCAAAAGAATATTTATCTTTATTCTAAAATTATTAAAGGGACAGGTGTTTGATATAGTGGTTAAAACATCTTCGCAAAACCTGAATCCTATCACAGCCTTGCTGCTAATTCCAGTGCCTGCTAATGTGTGTGAATAGACAGTAAGAATAAAACAATCTTTTTGACAGTTGGTATTTTATGCATTTTCTTTCATTTTTCAGGTGGATGATTAATGTATTTGACAAAATTCAGTCTCTTTCCATTTGAACCAAACAGCCTTGTTTTTTGTTGTGGTTGCCCTTGGCTGAGTTGTTTTGTTTTTTCACACTCTTTTTTTTTTTTTTTAGAAATATTCATCATAGGAAACAATTAATAGAGTGAAGAGACACCCAACAGAATAGGAGAAATATTTGCAAGCTATTTACCTGACAAAGGATTAATAGTCAGAATATATCACCAGCTCAAAAAACTCAACTACAAAATAACAACGAATCCAGCTAAGATACGGGCAAAAGACCTTAACAGAGAGTTCTCAAAAGAAGAAATATAAATGGCCAATAAATATAAGAAAAAATGCTCAATGTTACTAGACATCAGGGTAATGCAAATCAAAACCAAAATGAGATATCATCTCACCCCTGTCAGAATTACACAAAAGACAGAGAGCAACAAATGCTGGTGAGGATGTGGAGAAAGGGGAATACTTAGACACTATTGGTGAGAATGTAAAATAATGCAGCCACTGAGGAAAAAAGCATGGAGATTTCTTAAAAAACTAGTAACAGACTTCCATATGATCAAGCAATGCCACTACGGATATATATTCAAAAGGATAGCTGCTCCACCACATTTATAGCAGCACTGTTCACAACAGCCATAAAAAGGAGTCACACACACACACACACACACACACACACAAAATGGACTATTATTCAGCCATAAGCAAAGATATTTTATCATTTGCACTAAAATACTAGGAACTGGAGGACATAATATTGAGTAAAATAAGACACAGAAAGACAAATAGTGCATGTTCTCCTTCACATGTTAGAGCTAAAATTAGAAAAAGATAGGACAGGAAGGAAGGAAGGAAGGAAGGAAGGAAGGAAGGAAGGAAGGAAGGAAGGAAGGGATGTGTGTATCACTTTTGCTACAAATATACTGCCTTGAAGATTGTGGAATAGGGAGGGAGCTTACTACTCTAGTCTAGGGGAGGATACTTAAAAAAAAAAGTGGAGAGAGTGCAATCTCAGGGAAGGGTTAGGGAGAAAATGGCAGAGGAAACCACACACAAACTGGGGGGACACTGTGGACATATGTGGAGGGTGTGGACATGCACAGCTCGGGACCCCAGCAGCCAAGAGCCTCAGCACCAACTGTGGAGGGAGGTGAGAACAGACTGCAGCAGCCCAAGACACTGGGGATAAAGCTGTGGCAAGAGCCTGGCAGGCACCCAGCTTGGAGGCCTGTGGGATATAGTGTACCTGCCAACCTAGAGAGGAAAAAAGGGGGCATGTTTCTCTCTCCCCAACCACTCAGCACTGACACCCTGAAACTACCTGAGAGAGGGCAGGCATCATTTTGGACATATGTAACAGCTGTTCCAGCTCACATCTGTGTGCCCAGCAACCAGCTGAAAGAGAAAACTGATTCTGGCTGAGAGAATTAACAGGGGGCTGGGTGCTCATGACCATGGGAGCCTTGTGTGCCAGGACTGTGAAATCACTATAGCTGCATGGGAGGGTGTAGGGTGTGGCTGGGACTTTGGGCAGTCACTGTGGGCAGCTCCACATACTCGGGGATCCTGATTCCCTGGTGAGAGTCATTGCTGCAGGACCCGCATTCACACCAAGGACTGCATGGGTCCTTTATGTGGTTCTTCTGGCAGTGTGGATGAAAATTGTACCCACTGGGGCTAGCATCCAGGCATTGGTCTCCTTTGAGAAAAGGAGGTGAGCATGAGAATATGCCAACAGAGTTATATTTCAATTTCTAAAAAAAAAACATGTTGCCTCTGCCATTATCTTTCCCCAATCTATTTTTAGTGAAGGAATAATTACACCTTGCTTTCATAGTTTATGAGTATTTTGAGACTATAAAATAGTAGTAAGCTAAAATTAGCATTTCTACCTTATAAAATCAACATTAAAGAGAAATGATATATAAAATATATTTATAATACAACTATGTAAAAAATGTGTGCTCAAAGAGACAAAAACTTGAAAGGGACACAGAAAATGAAAATATTTGACTTTTCTATATATTATGATTGTAGATTTTTGTCGTTATTTTTGTTACTGCTTTATTTTGTTACTGATTTTTGTCTTAAATTTCTCCAAAATACAAGTTTCTACTGCATATCTTAGTAGGCTGCTTAATATTAATTACTACTTTTGCCTTTATAATATTGTTGAGATCTTAAATTACTTCCTTAATTCTAAACAAATATTTTTGGCTTGATTTGGTACTATTAATTTTTAAAAACACAAGATGAGTAAGCAGAAAATAGAAGAAAAAAAAGCAGTAATTAGAAAAGAAGTTTGTAGAACACAAAACTGGTCTGTATTCACAATGTGATATACAGCTAAAGCACTAATGCTATTTTGAGCTGCCTATAAAGACGCACTGTGGTACTGACAAGAAAGCCAAAATCGATTGCTGTTAGTTTTTGAGAGATTTAGCAATACATTTTTCTCTAACGGCAGGGAAATCTTAAAAATTTGTGAGACTGATTAGTTTGGTTTGGTCTCTGAACAAACATTACTGGATCTTCACAAACATCAAGAACTTTCATAAACATCCAGGACTTTGATGGTGTTCTGTGACTAGTCAGTTTCCCCCTAGAGTCATCTCCTGGGTAATAGTAGGCTATCTTTTCACTCTCTCACCCAAAATCTGCTCTCTGGTAGATAAATCACTTAGAAAAGGGCCTGATAAGAACAAGTTTAATGTGTTACTTTCATGATAATATTTTAAGACATAATTTCTTAATAAAGCTAATGGGGGCCAGTGCTGCGGCTCGCTAGGCTAATCCTCCACCTAGCGGTGCCGGCACCGCTAGAACACTAGGTTCTAGTCCCGGTCGGGGCACCGGATTCTTTCCCGGTTGCCCCTCTTCCAGGCCAGCCCTCTGCTATGGCCCGGGAGTGCAGTGGAGGATGGCCCAAGTGCTTGGGCCCTGCACCCCATGGGAGACCAGGAGAAGCACCTGGCTTCTGCCTTCGGATCAGTGCGGTGCGCCAGCCACAGCGCGCCAGCCGTGGTGGCCATTAGAGGGTGAACCAACGGCAAAAAGGAAGACCTTTCTCTCTGTTTCTCTCTCTCTCACTGTCCACTCTGCCTGTCCAAAAAAAAAAAAAAAAAAGCTAATGGGAGAAATGTTCTCATCCATAAGAAGTTAGTGAAATTGTTCCCCAGGACATTCTATCCACATAGCTCATTGCTGAGATTGTTCCTGAACTGCAGTTACAAAAATACAGTTTATATTAGTGTTCTATTACTGTGAGGACAAATTACCACAAATTTAGAGGTCTAAAACAACACAAATTTATTATTTTTACAGTTTTCTACTCACAGGTGATCCAACATGAGCTTCACTAAGCTAAAATCAAAGTACTGCCAGGGCTGTGTTCTCTTCTGGAAGCTTAGAGCAAAGGTCTGTTTCCTTAACCATTAAAGTTGTCAGCAGAATCCATTTTTTTGTAGCTGTGGAACTGAGGTCCTGTTTCCTTACTGGCCATTTGTAGCTTCAACCATCTGCATTTCTTGGCTTGTAGTCCCCTTTCTCTATCTTTAAAGCCAGCAACATTGGGTAGAGCTGCTCTTTGAATTTCTCCTCCTTCTTCATCCTCTAATCCAGATGGTAAAGGTTCTCCAATTTTAAAGACCCACATAATAATCCAGGATAATCTTACCAAATAAAGGTCCATATCCTTAATCACATACACAAAATTCCTTTTGGCTTTTAAGATAACATATTAATAGGTAGTAGTGATTAAGGAATGGGTATCTTCTTTTGAGGGCCTATTATTTAGCAGACCAAAAAAAAAAAAACCATATAAGGAAAAATAAAGTCAATCTGGGAGGGTTTTTTTAATTTAATTATTTTTATTTATTTATTTTTTTTGACAGGCAGAGTGGACAGTGAGAGAGAGAGAGAGACAGAGAAAGGTCTTCCTTTACCGTTGGTTCACCCTCTAATGGCCACTGCGGCTGGCGCGCTGCAGCCAGCGCACCGCGCTGATCCAAAGCCAGGAGCCAGGTGCTTCTCCTGGTCTCCCATTGCAGGTGCAGGGCCCAAGGACTTGGGCCATCCTCCGCTGCACTCCCAGTCCATAGCATAAAGCCGGACTGGAAGAGGGGCAACCGGGACAGAATCTGGCGCCCCAACCAGGACTAGAACCTGGTGTGCCGGTGCCGCAGGTGGAGAATTAGCCTATTGAGCCTCGGCGCCGGCCAATCTGGGAGTTTTAAAAGCTGATTTTTTTTAACTTAATTTTATTTGAAAGGAAGACACAGACACAGAGAAGTAGAGGGAGAGAGGTTGGGAGAGAAAGAGAAAGATCTTCCATCTCCTAGTTTACGCCCCACATGCCAAGGCTATGCCAAGCTGAAGTCAAGAGCCGGGAACTCAATCCAGGTCACCCACAAGGGTGGCAGGGACCCAAATATCTTAGCCATCACCTGCTGCCTCTCAGGGTAAGCATTAACAGGAAACTGGAATCAGGAACAGAGCCAGTGCTCAAACCCAGGTATGCTGATAATGGGATGCAAGTGTCCCCAGCAGCAGCAGCTTAACTGCTGTGCCCAATGCCTGCATCACTTATCTTTTATTCTTTTAAAGATTGAGATATGGGCCGGCGCCGCGGCTCACTAGGCTAATCCTCCGCCTAGCGGCGCCGGCACACCAGGTTCTAGTCCCGGTCGGGGCGCCGGATTCTGTCCCGGTTGCCCCTCTTCCAGGCCAGCCTTCTGCTGTGGCCAGGGAGTGCAGTGGAGGATGGCCCAAGTGCTTGGGCCCTGCACCCCATGGGAGACCAGGAAAAGCACCTGGCTCCTGGCTCCTGCCATCGGATCAGTGCGGTGCGCCGGCCACAGCGCGCCGGCCGCGGCGGCCATTGGAGGGTGAACCAACGGCAAAGGAAGACCTTTCTCTCTGTCTCTCTCTCTCACTGTCCACTCTGCCTGTCAAAAAAAAAAAAAAAAATTGAGATATGAGCATGAACATATGAAACAATATTCTTACCACTTTTAATAGTTTGAGGTTTGTGGCTTTAGCTTCCAAAGAGTTATGCACAATGAAAAGGAAAATAAATAGAAATTTGACCATGTTGTCACCAAGGGTGGCTAAAATCTTGGTCTTAGTCATGTAATACTGAAGTCACAAGGATATCCAAAAGAAAGCATTTTAAATCATCAAACAAGATGTACTTTTAAAAGTAAGAAAGAATCAAAATGGGTTTATGACATTTAAAAAATGCATTTAATATTCTATCATGTGAACTGAAAAAAGCATTGAAATTATATTAAGAAAAAGCTGTTATTTTTCATAAATATTTCCTAACAGTAAGAAAAATTAGACTATAGGTAAGACACAGATGCCTTCCTCAGAGAAAATATGGACATCTTAGAATACTGGAAGAAAAGTCCTTAGAGAACAATTTTAAATTGTCAAAGCAACAGTCCCTAACAGATGATACAGCAAATAATTAGATGTAGTTTCAGTATAGAAAAATCTGTAGAGCTCTCAAGAAGGGCACGAAAGGGAAAGATAGTTTAAAGATAATGTAATAATATGAAATAACATGTTTTCTTAAATCAAGATAAAGGTTAAAATTTTGAACTTGATTGGTATTCCTGGTATAGCTAGTCAGAAAGTGGGACTGCTGGAGTCTGGTTAATGAAGCACTGAGGAGGAGAAAATGTGAGAGAGATTTACCACTTCTCCCTCAAACGGTGGGTGGACACTGTGGGTGCACACTATGTGCACAAGGCATAGCTGGATTGGCCCATGTGTACATTTTATAGAAGCTTTTTTATGATTTAAGCACTGCACATATAGAAAATATCGGACAAATTAAAGTTCTATACTTCTAGACCTAGTGACTTAGATTTTTACCAGGATTAAAAAATGAGTAAATTTTAATTTGTGCTACTCAGTTAAAAAATGGATGTATTTGGGCCGGCGCTGCGGCTCACTAGGCTAATCCTCCGCCTTGCGGCGCCGGCACACCAGGTTCTAGTCCCTGTCGGGGCGCCGGATTCTGTCCCGGTTGCCCCTCTTCCAGGCCAGCTCTCTGCTGTGGCCAGGGAGTGCAGTGGAGGATGGCCCAGGTGCTTGGGCCCTGCACCCCATGGGAGACCAGGATAAGTACCTGGCTCCTGCCATCGGATCAGCGTGGTGCGCCGGCCGCAGCTTGCCAGCCGTGGCGGCCATTGGAGGGTGAACCAATGGCAAAGTAAGACCTTTCTCTCTGTCTCTCTCACTGTCCACTCTGCCTGTAAAAAAAAAAAAAAAAAAAAAAAAAAAAAAAAAAAAAAAGGATGTATTCGATCTTTGGTCATTTAAAGAAAGATTTTTATGGTTTTGGTTTTTTACAATTTTCAGTTACTCAGCCACAGTGAAGAAGTTTACTTAGACCAATTTAGTTTCATCAAAATAAATTCATACATATCTGAATTTTACCATTATCCTTTTCCTTCTCTGTTCTCCCACAATAATTAAAACCCTTACCATTAAATCACTACATTATTTCATTATCTGTTTATATCATAGTACTCTAAATAGAGGATTAGTTACTTCTGGAAAACAGCTATGGATGTTATTCTTGGAGCAGCCAGGAAAGCACGCAGAAATTACCACACATAAATATTTCTTGAAGAAATGAATAAATGAGACTGTGTCCATAAGCAAGCCTTTTTTTTTTTTTTTTTTTTTTTTTTTTGACAGGCAGAGTTAGACAGTGAGAAACAGAGAGAAAGGTCTTCCTTCTGTTGGTTCACCCCCGAAATGGCCGCCACAGCCGGCACGCTGCGCTGATCCGAAGCCAGGTCCTTCTTCCTGGTCTCCCATGGGGTGCAGGGCCCAAGCACTTGGGCCATCCTCCACTGCCTTCCCAGGACACAGCAGAGAGCTGGACTGGAAGAGGAGCAACTGAGACAGAATCTGGCGCCCCAACCAGGACTAGAACCTGGGGTACTAGCGCCGCAGGCGGAGGATTAGCCAAGTGAGCCGCAGCGCCAGCCAGCAAGCCTTTCTTCTCAAAGCTAAATCATGATTTTAAACAAACTAGATTCTTAAAATTAAAAAAAAAATTCCAGAGAACAAATTAAAAGCCAGAGATTTGAGAGATATCCCTGTATCTTTATAACCAATTCCCTTTTTTATATAATCATTTCTTCTTCAATTTACATCAACTATAACAAAATGAAGAATAAATGTGAAGTCATAGGATTGGCCACTATTCTCCAGTAATGCTGGAGATTTTCCCATTTATGGCATACCATGTGCAGTGTTGCTTCTTATATAACATACTTACATTTAAAAATAAACAACACACTAATATTCATAAGAGGAAGCAAGCAGGATGTCCAATGTCCATGGAAAAGCTATTATAGAATCATGGAGCTGAAAAGAGGGAGATGATCATTTAGCTCAGCAATTTATTTTGTAGATGAGGAGCCTAAAGTCTCAGAAGAGGCCTTCAACTTTATTTTCATGCTGTCTGAAAGGCAGAGAGATACATTCAGACAGAAAGATCCTCCACCCTCTGGCTCACTCCCCAAAAGGCCCATAGCTTTTTAAACTCACCACTGGAGTCGACTTCATGAGACTATAAACATCCCAGTGCTACCACAGTAAAATAAAATGATCACATCGACAGAGCAATCAATATAGAGAATGTTATAAAGTGTTGACCTATCAAAGTTTCACTTATCATACTGGAGGAAGAGATCAGATTTGTTTTTCATTCTGTCAAATTATTTTTGCATGCAGGATATTTCCTGACAAGGAATTAAAAATGAGTAAATGAAAGATATGACTCAACTTTTAAAAGTATCTCCCCAATGCCAAACTCACTCTTTTGTATATAAATACACTACATTGAAAGAATTCCCCAGAAGTATAATCTCTAATGAAGATCAATGATTTCAATTCATAAAATTGTATGAGAAGCTTTTGCAAAGTTCGTGGAAATATGTATTATGAAAAAACTATGCAAAAAACTTTCAAAAAGTTTTGTGCCAACATAAACTTATCTTTAATTACATTTTCCACAAACTTTCTTGAAGTACTTTTATATATATATAAATTAAGCTTAAGTGGAGGAGAAAATAGCTGCAGTGTTTCTTACATTTCTTTGAGGCACACAAACCCATTTTTAAAATCAATATTCTCTCTCATATATTATCATGAATTAGAATATTATAGATTGTATTAAATAATGTTTCACTGACAATAAAAAGTTACCACTTACTGCAGATAATGAATCACTGCAATTATTATAATTAATCGAATGAAAGGATAAAGTCTTTTTATTATAATGACTAACTGAATATTCAAAGACAGGGAAAACAAGAATCACAAAAGATTAACTCCTATACAAGCAACAGCACCACCTGCTGATAAATAAAAGCAATAATGTCAGTCAATTAAAAATGAGACCAAATATAAACTCAAATCATTTCCCTTGAATTCCATTCTACTTAAGCTAGTGTAATTCATTAATATTTTCTGTATATTTATTTATAATAATGTAAACTTTTTGCCTTAAACATATTTTCCTTATATACTTGAATCATGCATTTCTTAAAAATCAAAGGTAAAAATAAAATTATGGAATCTAGGAGATAACTATTGTATTATGGCCTTTATTTTTATTCTGTAAGTAATTCACTTGTCCATAATTTATTTTACTTACCAGCCAGTAACATATATTTAGTTGGTACATTTATTTTGATATTCCCTGATCACCTGACCTAAAATAATGCCATTCTCTTTTCTCAGGTTAACACTCACTACCACTTAGCATACTATATATTTACTTCATTTTTCTGTTCCTTTATAATCTTTCATCTACTAGAATGAAAAACTCTTGTCAAGAGCAGAGAATTTACCTTGTTTATTGTTCTTTAACAACTAGGGCAAATACCTACCACATAATAAACTCCCAATAAGTATTTATGAAGGGATTAATGAATGCAAAAATAAATGAACAGATGAATATGCAATATATTTTTGTACTTCCTTGAGATATAAGACCTATCTCAAAGGTTTTAAGGCTCTTGATAAATTTTGCCAAGTTAACACTTGAGAAAAGTTATACCAATTAATGCTCCCAGCAATGCTCTATAAGGAAGCTCATTTTCTCATTTTTCTGATTAGTGGGGAATGGCATTGAACTGTGATTTTGATTCATATAAAACTCATTATTAAAGAGACCACATTTTTTAGGTTAGGGTTATTTATATTTTTATTAATTACTTTTCATTTATATTAGGACTCTCTTTAATAATTTCAATATCTTTTTGCTATTTTCTATTTTCTATTTATTCAGATCATTTCTGCTTTTCTTTAGCTCTTTGAACACGAACACTTTTTTTTTTTTTTTGGACAGGCAGAGTAGATAGAGAGAGAGAGAGAGAGAGACAGAGAGAAAGGCCTTTCTTTGCCGTTGGTTCACCCTCCAATGGCCGCTGCGGCCGGCACACCGCGCTGATCCGATGGCAAGAGCCAAGTGCTTCTCCTGGTCTCCCATTGGGTGCAGGGCCCAAGCACCTGGGCCATCCTCCACTGCACTCCCTGGCCACAGCAGAGAGCTGGCCTGGAAGAGGGGCAACCGGGACAGAATCCGGTGCCCCGACCGGGGATAGAACCTGGTGTACCGGCACCGCTAGGTGGAGGATTAGCCTATTGAGCCACGGCGCCGGCTTGAACACATTTTAAGAGAACTGTGAGAGTCTTTGTCTAACAGATACAATATTGAACTTCCTCAGAGACAGTTTCTGACAAATTTTTGTTCTGTAAATGGGCCATATTTTCCTATTTCTTAAAACGTCTTTGCAATTCTGGTTGATAACTGGACATTTTAAATATCATAATGTGGCAACTCTGGAAATCTAATTCTCCCTCAGGTGCCAAGTCTTTTACTGTTACTTGTTGAGGGCTGCAGACATTATTAGCTCAGATTTATTAGCAAGGTCATTTTTTTTTTACAGGAAAGCTCATGTGCACAATTGAGTCAAATCTGATTTATCTGAAACACATCAACTGAGAGGCACTCCCTGTTAACTCTTAAATTTAAAAAAGAGCCTATTTTCTACAAGCCAAATTGTACCTAAACATTTTTCTTTGCTATCTGGATTATTTACAGTAAGTGCATTGCCAATTTTAGGTCCTCTTTCCATTGCCAGCGTGGATATTGTTATCCATGATATGTTAATACAGCAGCTGGCTAGGATACAAAGGCCATTCTTTTCACATATTTTTTTCACTGAGGTCTCCATTTCGTAATCTCAGTGATCAGCCAGTGACCTGAGAGAGCCTCAGGTGGCCATAGGTAGTCACTATCTTTATATGTTTCCAACAGATACCATCTAAAAAGCTTTTCCGGCTCCAAGAGATTTCCAGGGGGAAGCAAAGCAATGATAGTCCTTCAGGGGACCATGAAAGGTAAAAATATGCAATTTGGGGAACCACAACTTTTTCATGACACTGTCCATATATCATTCCCCCTGGCACCATCAAGGTACACCAGAACTCAGGGCTGTCATTACTATAGTTGCTGCCTAGCAGGGAACAAGAGATAAGCAGCAAAGCAAAAACATCACAATGCCTTCTTACCAAAACTTAGTATAATCTTTCTTCATTAAGTACTTCCCTAGTGGCTAGCAGGGTTTTTTGCTTGTTTGTTTGTTTTTAATTAGATTCCAGGGCCCTGAAAAAGTTGAGCATGACATTTTTCTGCCAATAATGGTTGCTTTAATGGAGGGACCAATTCTTGTAGCTGCCTACTTCACCATTTTCTGTGACATCATCCCTCCTGTGCTCATTTTTACTGAAGAAAATTTAAAGACCCTTATTGTCTCTGTACAAGTGATACATGTCATTTAAAAAGGCTCATCACACTATACAAAATCATATAATGAAGAGGGAAAAGATGACTCTACTGCTTTCTTAGTTCAGCAAATTAAATTTCTGAAACCTGGGACCAGTGCTGCAGAGTAGCAGGTAAAGCTGCCACCTGCAGTGCTGGCATCCCATGTGGGCACCGGTTTAAGTCCCAGCTGCTCCACTTTCCATCCAGCTCTCTGCTATGACCTGGGAAAGCAGTAGAAGATGGCCCAAGTGCTTGGGCCCCTGCACCCATGTGGGAGACCCAGAAGAAGCTCCTGGCTTCTGGCTTCGGATTGGCACAGCTCCGGCCGTTGCGGCCAACTGGGGAGTGAACCACAAATGGAAGACCTCTCTCTCTCTGTCTGCCTCTTCTTCTCTGTGTAACTCTGACTTTCAAATAAATAAATACATTTTTTAAAAATGCATTCATTAAATAAAATCTTTAAAAAAATAAAATTAACTTAAATACCTATTCAGTCTCCTGTTCATGCACATTTAATTCATTTCTAAGTTTTACAGTTATAACAGTACTATAATGAAAATTATTATACATATAGTTTGTGTCCTTGTACATGATTTCTTCAAAATCCTTAAAACTGGGGTTATTGTATCAAAGGATATGTACTTCTGATATTGGGATATTTACTATCAGAATCCCCTTCAAAAAAGCTTGAATCAGTCCAGATTCAATGTATAAACAAAGGGGTTCATTTCCTTGGTTGCAGGTGAAACCAAGGTTACTGTTAATCTTTTCAATTTGGTAAAATTTTTATTAAAATATTTTATTTATTTACTTCCTTGTTTTATATTTTAAGATAAACATCCTTTCATGTTTTATTGGTTATTTGCATTTGTTTATGAACTGACTCTTTATGCCTTTTGGCTATCTTACTGGATAATTTCCTGAACAGTGAATCTCAAACAAGCAACTCTTCTACTCTACTCCACTTTACTTCTCAAATGTGCAGAGCTTATTTGTAGAAACCCATGCTCAATGACTTAAAATAAACTTTTGATATGTAAGGAATGACGGCAGACAGCTGCTATCACTCCAGCCTTCTCACAGATAACACCTATACATTCCAGACAAAACACAAAAACAACTATTTGAAGACTGGAGAGCAATCAAAAGCAAGCAGACAGCCACTTTGGAAACTGTTTGGCAGTTTCTCAAAAGGTTAAACATAGTTACTATTTGTACCAGTTATCCTACTGCTAAGTATATACCTAGGAGAAACTGAAATATCTGAGGGTACTTCAAAAAGTTTGTGGAAAATGGAATTGAGAGAGTTCTATTTCTATGCAAAAAATTTTAAATCCATGCATACACATATCCACACAAATTTTATACAAAAATCATAAAAGCATTATTTACAATAACTAAAATTTGAAACAACCCCAAAGTCCATCAATGACAAATGGATAAATAAATATCCATACAACAGAATAAAATAAATAAAATATAAAAAAGAATGAAGTACTGCTACATGGATAAACCTTGAAAACCTGCTTACCAAAAGCAATCAGTTGCAAAAGACTATGTAATATATTAGTTCATTTACATAAAATGTCTAGAATAGATATATCCCTAGGAAAAGAAAATAATTAGTGGTTACCAGGGGCTGGGAGTAATAATGTAAGGAGGAATGGAATTGATAGCTACTGAGTATGTGATTTTTTTTGATGAGGAGGAAAATATTCTAAAATTAGAGTACAGTGATGATTGCATAACTATGTATACAGAGTAAAAAAAAAAGAATAGATTGTGTATTTTAAATTGGTTAGATGTACAAAATGTGAATTATATCTCAGTGAAGTTGCTTTTTAAAAAGCAGCCTGAAACTTAAGAAAATTCAACAGTTGAAAGAAGAGAACATTACTGACATAGGAGACAGAACCTAAAGTTTAAATTCAGACAAGTTAACATTAACACATAGACTCCAATTAGTGCTCTTTTTTAAAAGTCTGCTTCTTCACTGGTATGGAAAGGCAGAGAGATATATAGAGAAATTGAGACAGACAAACAAATAGAGATCTGCTGGTTCACACCCAAAATACCTACAACATCTGGGACTGGGCCAGGCTGAAGCCAGGAGATCAGAACTCAATCTGGGTTTCCCCTTTGGGTGGAAGGGACCCAACCACTTCAGCCATCACGTGCTGCCTCCCAGGTACACATTAGCAACCAGTTGCTGGATCAGGAGTGGAATCCAAGTACTCCAATGTGGGATTCAAGCAACCCAAGCAGTACCTTAACCATTAAACCAAATGTTCACCCCAAATCAAGGTCATTAGAGAAGTATAACAGAACCCAGAGCCTCTCTTATGCACTATTCACAACATTCAGAGTACAAGCTAAAATTACTAAGACAAAAGAAAAACAACACAGAGGAACAGTCAATCAATGATAAGATGCCAGAATTAGTAGACCATGATTTTCAAAGTAGCTATTATAATCAAAATTTTAATGAAAAACATATTCTTGAATATATAATAACAGGTAAAATCTTAGCAGAGAAACAGGAACTATGAAAAAATAATCAAGTACAAATTCTAGAACTGAACAATATCTGGAGGCTGGCACTGTGATGCAGCAGGTTAATGCCCCAGCCTGCAGCACAGGAATCCTATATGGGCACCGGTTTGAGTCCCGACTGCTCCACTTCCCTTCCAGCTCCCTGCTAATGCACCTGAGAAAGCAGCAGAAGATGGCCCAAGTCCTTGGGCCCCTGCATTCAGGTGGGAAACCTGGAAGAAGCTCCTGGCTCTTGGCTTCTGATCCCCTCAGCTCTGGCTGTTGTGGCCATTTGGAGAGTGAACCAGTGGATGGAAGACCCCCTACACTACCCTGTAACTGTCTGTCAAATAAATAAAATAAATCTTAAAAAAAGAAAATATCTGAAATTAAAATTTACTGGACAGGTTCATGAGAACATTAGAGATAATCAATGAAAGAGACATAAACTCAATGTACGTGAAAGAGTAAATCAACTGGGGCCGGCACTGTGGTGTAGCAGGTAAAGCCACTGCCTGCAGTGTCAACATCCCATATGGGGGCCGGTTCAAGTCCCAGCTGCTCCACTTCCTATCCAGATCTCTGCTGTGGCCTGGGAAAGCAGTGGAAGATGGCCCAAGTGCTTGGGCCTCTGCACCCACTTGGGAGACCTGGAAGAAGCTCCTGGCTCCTGGCTTCAGACTGGCGCAGCTCCGGCCGTTGTGGCCATCTGGGAAGTGAACCAGCGGATGGATGACTTCTCTTTCTCTCTTTCTCTCCCCCCCACCCCGCTTCTCCTTCTCTCTCTGTGTAACTCTGAGTTTCAAATAAATAAATCTTTAAAAAAAGAATAAATCAATCAAAAATAAACTCAAAATAGAGCAACAGAAAGTTTTTCAGTTGGAGTGTGAGCACGTATCCCATCTCACAGTACTTGGGTTCAAGTTCCAGCTCCATTTCTGATTCCAGCTTCCTGCTAATGCATATTCTCAAAGGCAGAGGTAATGGCTCAAGTAGCTGGGTCCCTGCTACTCATGTGGAAGACTCTGACTGAGTTCCTAGCTTCTGCTTTGTCCTGGCCCAGTCCCAACTGTTGTGGGCATATGGTCAGTAAAGATGGGAGGTCTCTGTCTTCATCTGTCTCTCTGCTTTTCAAATAAAATAAACAATTTTAAAAGAAATTATCCAATTGGAAAAACTGAGGAAACAAAGCTCAAAGAAATGGGAATAGGGTCTTGTTGACCTGTGAGACAACACTAAGAGGTCTAAAAATTTTGTAACTGGACTTCTAAAAAGGGAGGGAAAATAAAATGGAGATAAAACATTACTTTAAAAAATAATGGTAGGGGGCCTGCACTGTGGCATAGTGGGTAAAGTTGCCACCTACAGTGCCGGCATCCCATATGGGCACTGGTTCAAAACCCAGCTGCTCCACATCTGATCCAACTCTCTGCTATGGTCTGGGAAAGCAGTAGAAGATGACCCAAGTCCTTGGGCCCCTGCACCTGTGTGGGAGACCTGGAGGAAGCTCCTGGCTCCTGAGCTGAAAACTAGATGAGCAGATCAGAACAGCACTGCAGTAGTGAACCATAGTTTCCAAAAATGAGCTAAAACATGAGTTCTGAACCAACAGAAGATGTAAATAGGAACTAGAGTCTTGTATCAGCTTAGTGAGAACCTGTCTGTCTCTGCTTCCCTCTCTCTCTCTCCCCATCTCAAAGACTTAAAAAAAAAAAAACAGTAAATTTATTTTCATGCAAAAATATTTTGAAATCAATGCATACAGCGGTCCTCAAAAAGTTGCTAATGAGGACCTTGGGAAGCAGTAGTAATGGCTCAAGTAATTGAGTTCCTGCCACCCACAAAGGAGGACAGGATTTTGTTCTTGACTCTCAGCCCCAGCTTTGGCCAGCCATAGTCATGCCAAGCATTTGGGGAATGAACCCATAGATGGGACGACATCTCTCTCTCATAAATAAATATTTAAGTGCATTTTTGAAAAATTTATGGAAAATGTATATTTTGAAAAAATAATGCATGGATTTAAAAAAAAGTGTGCCAAAATAAACTTGTCTTTTAATCCATTTTTCCAGAAATTTTCTGAATTACCTTCACATGTATGTGTGTATGTGTATGTGTGTGTGTCTGTATATTTCTATGAACTGTTGTAGGGATGTAATTTAATTAAACAATTGACAATGTATAAAGGGAGACATTACCAGGTTAACAAAATCCTTGCAAAAAGAAACAAATGGATTGCATTCCAAATGTATTTCATGAAAATATACATGGCAGAAAATGAAAGAAAACACCCACTGATAATTCAATGAACAAAACTAAGGGCTCCAACAGTATTTACTTGTTATTCTGAAAAAATCAGTTTAGAAAATTTGGAGACAATATCATCACACATATTATTCATATACTGTAAACATTTTCCCCATATCAAAATGCTATATCCCCCAAAGTAATTTTGCAATGAAGCAGATGCTGAGGAGGAATCAGAAGACTAGATGACATAAATTTTTTTTAAATCTCTTCAATTAAACTTTTCTTTTAGTATCAACTCATTATAGCTAAATATTTCACCATCAAAATTGAAGTATTTTTTGACCTGTAGGTTAAGCACTGTCTCTTTCAGAACTCAGAAGGAATATCAAATATTGCATATATTTAAGTCTTCCTTCAAGTGTGATCCAAGGACAATTGACATAAGGACGCCTAGGCCCCACTGTCCTGAGACTGATTCAGCACATTACAAGTAGCAACACCCAGATGATTCTTGCAAGTGTTGAAATTTGGGTAACTTACTAGTATAATAAACGAACAGGGTATCTAATAAAACTACATCACACAAAGTCAGAATAATTTACACTGTGAGAGGGCATTATGCTCAGGCCAGCACTCCAACAGTAAGGTACTGGAATGGAAACTGGACTTATTATTCTTGACTCTTCTCACTCTTTTTTTTTTTTATTTTTTTAAATTCATTTGACAGGTAGAGTTATAGACAGTGAGAGAAAGAGACAGAGAGAAAGGTCTTCCTCCCGTTGGTTCACTCCCCAAATGGCATGCTACAGCCAGCGCTGTGCCGATCTGAAGCCAGGAGCCAGGTGCTTCTTCCTGGTCTCCCACACGGGTGCAGGGACCCAAGCACTTGGGCCATCCTCCACTGCCCTCCCGGGCCACAGCAGAGAGCTGGACTGGAAGAGGAGCAACCAGGACTAGAACCCGGTGCCCATATGGCATGCCATCACCGCAGGCGGATGATTAACCAAGTGAGTCACGGCGCCGGCCCCAACTCTTCTCACTCTTACAGCAAGGATTTATCTCCTGAATTTGTCCATTTCTTTCCATCTCCACTGCTACTCCCTATTATTCACACCAAAATTATCATGTTCTTATATGATTACAATAGCCTCCTAATTAACCATCCTGCTTCCAATCTATCTTCATGCTGACCTCAGAATATACTTCCCTCAAAATGCCAAATCTCAAGAGGTCACTATCTAAAATGGTTCAGTGACTTTCCATTGCCCTCATGGTAAGATGTAAACTACTATAGCTGGATGTTTAATTTTTCAATATACTAAAATTCTTTTTCTTTCTTACTCTAGTCCCTCTCAAATACCACTGTTCCTATGACATCAAACCAATATTTTCAGTATTTGAATACTAGCATGTTACTACCCACCATCCATGGCTCACCACTGACTAACATGCTGGTTTTTCAACTTCACTGTTTGAGCTGCTCAAAGGAAGTTTTATACTGGATACTCATACAGTAAAACTGATCTGTGTGGAGTTTCTCTGGTTGCAGGTAGTAAAGATCAGGAACTCAACACACACACTTCTTTTATACCTCACATTAATCCCTAAGGGAGCTCCATGAAAACAAATTTTAAATTATTGAAATCTAGATACTTTTACATGTCAAACACAGATCTGGTCTGAGAATATCTTTTCTGTCAAGTTCCTGGTACTATCCCATGGAAATTCTTATTGACATTGCACATACGCATTTATACTCTGCTGTACAAGAAGCTCCTTTTGCCTGCAACTCTCTTCCTCCAACCTGTCTCCTCAGAGAACTACTAATCCTTGCAGTCTCAGCTCTCTAAACAATGGCCTGTAGGCACAGCTATGTTCGGCAGTTAGCCACACCTTCACAGGCCATGTACCAAACAAACCTCCTGTAGAGCATTACCACACTGTACTGCAAATAGAAGTCTCACAGTCTGATTCTCTACTAGACTTCCAACAACCTGAGTGAAAGTCCATACCTCTTTTTTATATTTCCATTTCCAGTTTCTAGAACACTGTCTGATGAGTAGTATATACTTAAAGCCTCTTGAATATGGGAATATATATTAAAATGTAGTCTCAAGTTTCCAAAAAATTATCACTACCTATTCATTCTACTTAGTTTACTGTTCCAGAATTAAACATTATTTAAAAAATGATGTGGTATTTAATGAAGTAATTATTTAATTCAGTTATCTAGATCAATTTAATCCTCTAAATTTTAAAATTATAATTTTAAAATTATAATCAAATTGAATTATTATGAATATCAACTATGTTCTATAGATAATAAAGAATCATTAAACTATAAAATCTTAAAAACTAGGGGGTAAAGAATAGTATATATGAAATTAAGATGGACAAAATAAGAGCATAAATATTATAAAAATGAGACTATGTATTATATGGAATTAGAATTATTGACAGAAAATGTTCCTAAGCCGGCGCCGTGGCTCAATAGGCTAATCCTCCACCTTGCGGCGCCGGCACACCGGGTTCTAGTCCCGGTTGGGGCGCCGGATTCTGTCCCGGTTGCCCCTCTTCCAGGCCAGCTCTCTGCTATGGCCAGGGAGTGCAGTGGAGGATGGCCCAGGTGCTTGGGCACTGCACCCCATGGGAGACCAGGAAAAGCACCTGGATCCTGGCTCCTGCCATCAGATCAGCGCGGTGCGCCGGCTGCAGCAGCGGCCATTGGAGGGTGAACCAACGGCAAAGGAAGACCTTTCTCTCTCTGTCTCTCTCTCTCACTGTCCACTCTGCCTGTCAAAAATAAAAAAAAAAAAAAAAAAGAAAGAAAATGTTCCTAGTGATGAGATGATCTGATCTAACATCCTGCTATAACTGAGAAAAAAAGAGACCTAGCTAAGAGATAGTAGGAAAATACATAAACAGGAGCCAGTGTTGTGGTGCAGCAGGTTAAGCCTTCCCCTGCAATGCCAGGATCCCATGTGAGCACCAGTTCCTGGCTGTTCGACTCCCAATCCAGCTCCCTGCTAATGTGTCTGGGAAAGCAGTAGAAGATGGCCCAAGTACTTAGGCCCCTGCACCCATGGAGCAGACCTGGACAAAGCTCTGGCTTCTGACTTAGACCTGGCCCAGCCCATTGAGGTCATTTGGAAAGTGAACTAGGAGATCTAAGATCTCTGTCTCTCCCTCTCTCTCTGTAACTCTGCCTTTCAAATAAATAAATAAATCTTAAAAAAAAAAAAAAGAAGCAAACTTTAGGCGGTCTATAGTCATGTAAAAGGAACTCAAACATGAGATGGACTTTAAAAAATGGGTAGAATTCAGTACATGTAAGATAGAGGTAAGAATATTCCACAAAAAGAAAAGTTGGGTGAGGATTTGAGTTAGGAGTCAGTAAAGGTTTGTGAGCCATTGTTCAGCCTGATTAGAACACACACACAATTCAGGGAGCTACAGAGAAAACAACTGTATGGATTATATGTTACCTGATTTCAGAGAGTTTCTAAAGTCAGACAGAGGACTTCATATTTCAACTGAAAGAAGACAAGTAACCAGAAAACCCAATAGATCATTTATAACTAGAAAGCTCTCAAAATTCTGAAGCTAACTACCTTATTTTGAATTTGAGGAAAATAAGCCATAAAACAAATATGTGATTTCCTCACAATTAAGAATAGTATGAAATAGTCCACTCAACCTTTTTCTGTTACTCTTGCATTGGGGGCATTTCAACAGAACAACCCCTCTTCAATATCAATGGGTAGATGCTGTTGTGCTTGGCTGCTTGCCTACTTCTAAACACGGTATGTAGAAGGAAGGCATATTCTCTGGGGAGGAAAAATTCTCAGATCTATTCAAATATGAATTCTTAACAAAGAGATATCCTTTGGTTTAACAATGACCATTTTAAATCTTACTACTAAATCCTTATGAAAAAGATGCAAAAAAATTTTGTATAAAACATACTGACAGTAAAAAAAAAAAAAAAAGTTGAATTCTGAACTCTCCAAATTGAAAGGGCATATATTTTAATGCTTTAACCACTTAATTATCCTTTATACTGATGCTCAAAATAAGTATTTCCAGAAAGACAAATAGTAGTGAACATGCCCTTTCTTGAGATGTAAAGTTTGTTTTGTCCCATAAATCTGGAATTGATTGAACCAACCTACTAAAAAGAAAAATCAGAGTCAGTCAAACCCATTCACTGAAATGATTTTTTGAAGACTGAGAACCATGTGTATTGTATATTACCATATTTATGACAGTACATCTGTGATTGCTCACCACCGTAACTTACCCCAGTTTTATCACATAAGCGTAAAGTATGAAACGATCCAACAGCAAATAAGTCTCCATCTGGAGCCCAGGCAACTGAGGTAATAGGATGCTCATGAGGTTGTGAATTGTACAGTAGGCGGCCATAACTATCCCATACCTACAAAAGCAAATTTTAAAAAATCCTTTATAACAGTCACCACATTATTCCAAACAAGTTTGTGCTCCAAATTAAATAAAGATTTAGGAATCATCGCTTTTCAAGATTAGCAATTAAATGTTTTTACTCATACAGGTGGGGGGGTGAAGGTATATTCCTTGAAACCTAAATATCTCAGAATGAAAATATTTCACAAGTGTCATAATTTTCAGATTTTACTAAATCTTTAATTAAACATAAAAACTCTTTAAATCCTCTTAAATGTAATAGTAAGCTTTTGAGATGTTTAGGTTTTTTAATTTTTTTTTATTTTTTAACAGGCAGAGTTAGATAGTGAGAGAGAGAGACAGAGAGAAAGGTCTTCCTTCGTTGGTTCACTCCCCTAATGGCCACTATGGCTGGCGCTGCGCCAATCTGAAGCCAGGAGCCAGGAGCCAGGTGCTTCCTCCTGGTCTCCCATGCGGGTGCAGGGACCCAAGCACTTGGGCCATCCTCCGCTGCCCTCCCGGGCCACAGCAGAGAGCTGGACTGGAAGAAGAGCAACCGGGACTAGTACCCGGCGCCCCAACTGGGACTAGAACCCATGGTGCCGGCGCCACAGGCGGAGGATTAGCCAAGTGAGCCACAGTGCCGGCCGAGATGTTTAGTATTTTGATTAAAACTTTTTCACCCAAAAAAGGGCTATGAACTTTCTCTAAATATATTTTAATAAAATTACTTCTAACTATAGTTACAAAAGTCTTGTTCTTCTGCACAAATCATTTTGGTCTGAAGCTCTCCAGGAAGTATAAACCAGTAGTGTTGATCTTAAAATCTGATATGAACTGATTTAAACTGAGTCACTAAAATTAGGGGTTATAGTAACACTGCTACTTATGAAATCAAATTCTGTAAGTGAATAATATTGTATTTTTTAATGCAGCACTTTAAAATATCACTTAAAATTGTAATATAATTTGTTAAATTATTAGAGTTAAAAGACAGTATTAAAGTAAAAGACTGAAAGAAATTGTTACATGCTAAAAATTTTCACCCAAATTTAATTCTTTCAACAAGGCAATAAATCTAAGTAAACACTACATACCTTATATTTACAGTCTTCACCAGCAGATAAAATAAGATCATTGACTGAGTTCCAATCTACTTTCAAAATAATGCCATCATGAGCTTTCCACTGTGAGAAAATAAAAGATGTTAATCATAACTTTAAAAGCACTAAAAGAGAAGACATTTTTGCTTCTTTCTAATCACTCTCTTACCATCTCTTCAGGGATTTCTATAGTTTTTTCAAAGTCACTGTGCAATACCTCATTTACTTGTGTCATTTCTAATTTATGCTAATGAAAGCACCTAGCACCATGACATCTACCACATAGCTTACATCCTTATGAATTTCTCAGTTGCTTGACTTCCAGATGGAAAATCGCTTGCTGTAGAACTATTTCAAGCTTGATATTTCTGTGATAATGTTGGAATTAACATGTTATCCACTTCAAAACATCAGCTGAATCAAACCTTGCTATCGCCTTTGTCAGTTGATCCTAGTACTGATACTGCAGTCATGCATGTTTACTAATTCTCTTCTCTTTTTCCTTTTCACTGCAAGAATACCTTCTTTAACACTCTTTCATTCTTTTCTGCTTATTCCCTTTCACTCTTTTTATCTACATACATCTGGTTCATAACTTCACTACTTTGAGAATCTTCTGCTGCATTTACCATTTTAAAAAAAGATGTCTTTCATTGATGAGTATATAATACACAACACACATGTGTGTGTTTTTTTAAAAAGTTCATGGAACATGCGTTATGAAAAAAACTAAGCACTGGGGCCAGCGCTGTGGCGTAGTGGGTTAAGCTGTTGCCTGCAGTACAGGTGTCCCATATGGGCACCAGTTCAAGACCCAGCTGCTCCTCTTCCTGTCCAGCTCTCTGCTATGGCGTGGGAAAGCAGTAGAAGATAGCCCAAGTGCTTGGGCCCCTGCACCCACGTGGGAGACCAGGAAGAAGCTCCTGGCTCCTGGCTTTGGATTGGCCCAGCTCCGGCCGTTGCTGCCAACTGGGGAGTGAACCAGAGGATGGAAGACTCTCTCTCTCTCTCTCTCTCTCTCTCTTCCTCTCCTTCTCTCTGTGTGTAACTCTTGACTTTCAAATAAAATAAATAAGTCTTTAAAAAGAAAAAAGAAAAAAAAACTAAGCATTGTTTTGCACCAAAATGAACTTTTATTTACTTATATATTTACATTTTATTTCAAAGGCACAGTTGTGGGGGTGGTTGCATCTGTTGGTTGACCCCCTAAATGGCTGCAAACACAACAGCCTGTAACACCATCTGTGTCTCCCTTTGGTTGGCACTTGGGTCATCTTCTGGTGCTTTTCCCAGGCCATTAGCAGGGAGCTGGATTAGAAGTGGAGCAGCCAAGACTTGAGTCAGAGCCCATATGGGATGCTGGCATTGCAGCTTAATCCACTATGCCACAATGTCAGCCCCTGAACTTATCTTTTAATTCAATTTTTTCCTCATAAAATGCATATGTGAATATATGTAATTCACCCAGAAATTGGCAATCTAGAAAGAAAGCATGAAGGTCTTCCTCTTAAACGTATTTCATATACTCTTTAACTATCATGATGCATGGAATTAAAAGCTACCATAGACAGAATAATACAACTAAAAAGAATTAACTTTCCTCAAAACCTTTAACTTATATTTTAATGTCTGAGTCAATTAACCCTATATCAAAGGATGATAGAGTTTTAATGAATTTCCAAAAAGACCTTTCTAAATCCATTGTTCTTCGTGGGGAGCAACTTGGACTAGACTGTTACTGGAATTAAGACTTATTCTATGCATCTGCTCCCCCACAATATGGCGCTGAGAAGGGAGTAACAACTTCTACGCAGCTGCCTCTCGCCAACTTGAGTGATGACCTGCAGGAGCTGATCCTGCTCCTGATTGCAGGAGAGCAGCGTACTCGGCGTGTGGGTAGCAGAGTTGGGATTGGTGGAAGAGGACTATAAAGGAGGAGAGAGACAACATGCACCAGGAACATCTATCTGAAGGAACACCTGGAGGAACATCTGAGCAGCCCCCGAGAGAGCCGGCCGGCGGTGTGCCGCTCCCCCGCGGAAGTGGGGAAAGTGGCAGGGGGAACCGCCCTTCCACGGAGGTGGAAGGGTTGGTAGCCAACCCGGGAAGAACCAGCAGCAAACCCGGGGAGGGCCGAGCAGACAAAAGAACAGCGCAGGGTCCTGTGTCGTTCCTCCACGAAGACGGGGAGCGACAGTTCTTTTTTTTTTTTAAAAAAGTTTATTCATTTGAAAGGCAGAGCAATAGAGAGAGTGTGTGTGGGGAGGGAGGGGAGATGGGGGGGAGAGAGAGAGAGAGAGAGAGATTCCATCTTCTTGTTCACTCCCCAAATGGCAGCAACAGCCAGGTCTGGGATACACAGAAGCCAGGAACCAGGAACTCCACCCTCGTCTCTCACATGTGTGGAAAGGACCTTCCATTGCCTTCCCAATCTCTTATTCTTAATATATACAGGATAAAATATTAAATTCAGGTCAACTAAGCTCTAAGAATAAGCAACAACCCATAGTTTGCTTTATACAAAATATACAAAACTAAACATTTCAAAAACAAATGTTTCAAAATGCATGTTAGAAAGCAGTAATTCTGGGGTGCCCATTACCATTGTGGTTAAGACTCCACTTCAGATGCCCATATCCCATATCTGACTGTCTGAGTTCAAGTCTTAGCTCCACTCTCAATTCTACATTTCTGCTAATGTACATCTTGGGCAGCAGCAAGCGAAGTCTGAAATACTTGGGTCCTTACCACCCATCTGGGAGATCCAACTGGGTCACCTTCCGCAGCTTTCCTAGGTGCATTAGCGGGAGCTGGATTGAAAGTAGAGTACCCTGGACTCTTAAACTACAATTTAGGATGTCAACTTGCATACTGAATTTAACAGATAATTTTCTATTGGTTCTCAATTTATTAGGCATTTTGCCAAATTCCTTTAAGCCATAAAAAGCTCTTTTGTAGGCAAGAACATTGCTTCACTTCGAGTACCTTGTATCTAGCATTGTGCCTGGTGTATCATAGTTTTGTACTACATTTTTTAGTGAATGAATAAATAAACAAGTTTCCTTCTATAAAACCAAATTCTCAGTGTCTAGGAGGTCTTAAAGGAAATGAAGTATATATTTCTGAACTGCTTTCCACAAGAAAGACTTAAGCATTCCTTTTTTGTGGACATTCCAAATTTCAGTATGTGTGTATACTTAAGAATTATTGAAGCTTTAGTTTCCTAAGAGGCATAGATATTTGCCTTAAGTTACTAATTACACTATTTTATTCCGGCTGAATTTTGGTGGTGGAAGCTTTTCCTTTCCCTCACTATACCCTGGTCCCCATGTCCTACTGAAGAACTTAATTGTATTTTAATTAATCAATGATGATAAAAGCAGTTTCCTGAGTTTCAGTCTAATGGCAAGTATCTAACAACATTCATCTAACTATAAATTAAAGCTATGAACTAAAAGATTCAACTTGCCTGTTTTTGCTCTATAATTTCATGGCAGATTTTCAGGTATAAGAAATAGGTTTGGGGTCCGGTGCTGTGGAGCAGCAAGTTCAGCAGCCATCTGCAATGCCAGCATCCATATGGGCGCTGTTCTGAGTCCTGGCTACTCTATTTCAATCCAGCTCCCTGCCTGGGAAAGCAGCAGAGGAAGGTCCAAGTACTTGGGCCCCTGTACCCACATAGGAGACCCAGATGAGGTTTCTGGCTCCTGGCTTTAACCTGGCCCAGCCCTGGCCATTGTGGCTATTTGGGGAGTGAACCAATGGATGGAAAATCTCTCTGTCTCTCCCTCTCTCTAATTCTTTCAAATAAATAAATAAACCTTAAAGAATATCTGCTTTGGAGAGACTTTGACCAAAGGCAATCAGAATTGCTCTTTCCCATAATTATCTCTTTGCCTAAATTCTTTACCTTAGTAAGGTAAGAGCAAGAATTTGCATCTTTATTTAATGTTTGTTCCAATAATTCTTAGCAGAGTGTTCTACATGCAGCAAAAACATACATATATGTTAATTATATGAAATTATGTATATAACATAATCTAGGGCTAATCCTCCACCTGTGGCGCCGGTACTCCGGGTTCTAGTCCTGGTTGGGGTGCCAGGTGCTTGTCCCGGTTGCTCTCAGTCTAGCTCTCTGCTGTGGCCCAGGAGGGCAGAGAGGGATGGCCCAAGTGCTTGGGCCCTGCACCCGCATGGGAGACCAGGAGGAAGTACCTGGCTCCTGGCTTTGGATCGGCGCAGTGTCGGCCATAGCGGCCATTAGGGGAGTGAACCAACGGAAGGAAGACCTCTCTCTCTGTCTCTCTCTCTCACTGTCCATGACTCTCTCTCTGTCTCTCTCTCTCTCTCACTAACTCTGCCTGGCAATAAATAAATAAATTAAATTTAAAAAATAATCTATATACAAGTTACTAATTTGGAACCTCAAAGTCACTTCTATCTTCTTCATCCTTGAAATGTATATCAATGTACTCAGCAGACTCATAGAATGGCGGATGTCCTAAATAGCACTCTGGCCTCAGAATCAGCCCTAAAGGCATTCGGATCTGGCTGAAAAGCCCATGAGAGTATTTCAGGCATGGAAAGCCAAGACACTCTGGCAAAAAGATCTCTGTGAGTGAGATCGCAGTGGAAAGAACAGGTCTTCAAAGAGGGAGGTGCCTTTCTCTGAAGGGAGGAGAGAACCTCCACTTTGACTATGACCGTGTCTAAACAAGATAAGAGTCGGAGAACTCAAGGGGCTTCCATAGCCTTGGAAACTCATGACTGGTGCATAGGGAGATTACTGATGCCATAAACAGGAGTGTCAATTTGTAAAGTCAACAACAGGAGTCACTGTGCACTTACTCCTCATGTAGGATCTCTGTCCTTAATGTGCTGTACATTGAGGCTTAATGCTATAACGAGTACTCAAACAGTATATTTCACTTTGTGTTTCTATGGGGGTGCAAACGATTGAAATCTTTACTTAATGTACACTAAACTGATCTTCTGTTAAAAAAAAAAAAAAAAAGAAATTATCAATTCCCAACTTGACTCTCACTGGGATTAAACATGACAATAGGTGTGATCTGATTTCATCATCATTTAAAAAAAAATCATCTATTATTTTTCACTTTATGTTTCTGTGTGGGAGCAAACTGTTGAAATCCTTACTTAAGGTATACTAAGCTGATCTTCTGTATATTAAGATAATCGAAAATGAATCTTGTGGGAAGCAACCCGGACTTAGACTAAGTTACTGGAATTAAGACTTATTCTATGCATCTGCTCTCCCACAATATGGCGCTGGGAGAGGAGTAAACAGCTTCTACCCAGCTGCCTTCAGTTCAGCCAATAGACTGTGGGACCTGCTCCTGATTGGAGGAGAGCAGCGTACTCGGCGTGTGGGCAGCCGAGTTGGGATTGGCAGAGGAGGACTATAAAGGAGGAGAGAGACGGCATGCACGAGGAACATCTAAGGGGAACATCTGAAGGAACACCTGTGCAGCCCCCGAGAGAGCCGGCCGGCGGTGTGCCGCTCCCCTGCGGAAGTGGGGAATATGGCCAGGGGGAACTGCCCTTCCACGGAGGTGGAAGGGACAGTAGCCAACCCGGGAAGAACCAGCAGCAAACCCGGGGAGGGCCGAGCAGACGAAAGAACAACGCAGGGTCCTGTGTCGTTCCTCCACGAAGAGGGGGAGCGACATAATGGTGCCGTGACTCGGATATGAAGCCTAGGCAGGACTTAGTGTCGTTCCTCCACGAAGAGGGGGAGCGACATAATGGTGCCGTGACTCGGATATGAAGCCTAGGCAGGATTCAGTGTCGTTCCTCCACGAAGAGGGGGAGCGACAAATCTTGATGTGAATGGAAGGGGAGAGGGAGTGGGAAAGGGGAGGGTTGTGGGTGGGAGGGACGGTATGGGGGGGGAAGCCATTGTAACCCATGAGTCGTACTTTGGAAATTTATATTCATTAAATAAAAGATAAAAAAAAATAAAAAAAAAAGAAATGTATATCAATGTTTACATCTGCTGCCGATGCTGCTACTTTTTTTTTTTTTTTTTTTTACAGTGAGAGAAAGGTCTTCCTTTTTCTGTTGGTTCACCCCCCAAGTGGCCGCCACGGCTGGTTGTTGTCGCCAGCGCGCTGCGCCAATCTGAAGCCAGAAGCCAGGTGCTTCCTCCTGGTCTCCCATACGCGTGCAGGGCCCAAGCACTTGGACCATCCTCCACTGCATTCCCGGGCCACAGCAGAGAGCTGGACTGGAAGAGGAGCAACCGGGACAGCATCCGGTGCCCCAACCGGGACTAGAACCCGGGGTGCCAATGCCGCAGGTGGAGGATTAGCATAGTGAGCCACGGCGCCGGCCACTGCTACTTCTTAAAACACTTTTGTATCTGCTGTAACCCATCCGTCTCTACTCCCAAACTTTTACCAGGTCCACTCTCTCTACACTTTTTTTCTATCCCGACTGACTAAAAGGGTTGACATACTCACTAATTATAATATCAATTATAATTGCTCTGTATTGAGTGCTTATGGTATGCACTGTCCTATGCACTTTGGAATTTAAATCATTTAGTCCTCATTAAAATTATGTTAAGTAAGTATTATTATTACCAACTAAGGGATGAGAAAGCTGATGTTCAAACATGTTACAAAACTTGTGGCTGGCGCCGCAGCTCAATAGGGTAATTCTCCGCCTGTGGCACCGGCACACCAGGTTCTAGTCGTGGTCGGGGCACCGGATTCTGTCCTGGTTGCCCCTCTTCCAGTCCAGCTCTCTGCTGTGGCTCGGGAGTGCAGCGGGGGATGACCCAAGTACTTGGGCCCTGCACCCGCATGGGAGACCAGGAGAAGCACCTGGCTCCTGGCTTAGGATCAGTGCGATGCGCCGGTCGCAGCATGCCGGCCGTGGCGGCCATTGGAGGGTGAACCAACGGCAAAAGGAAGCCCTTTCTCTCTCTCTCTCTCACTGTCCACTCTGCCTGTCAAAAAAATTTAAAAAATAAAAAAATTAAAAAAATAAAACTTGCCTAATGGCACACTTAGGTAAGTAAAAATGGCGACCCAAGTGACTATCTCTGAAGTCTGTTTTCTTATTACTGAAACTACATCATGTTATTATCAAAATGTGAAGAAAATCATTCTGGCTTTTAACATTGGAATCAAAATCAAATTTAAAAAACCCTGGATATAGGCTGAAAGGTTTTCTGTTCCTTTGTCCCAGCTAACCATTCTTAACTGCCACTACTATACTGTTGCCTTTGTGTGGTTATCAGTTTGCCATTTTCTCTCACATTTCTGAACAACTATTTTTCTTGATCCCTGAACTTAGAACAACCACCTACCTTCCACCTTCAAAATTCAGCTTCTTCAGAGCCATGTGTTTGGCCTAGCAGTTAAGACACTGCCCGTTAGGATGCCCACATCCCATTTCGGGAGTGCCTGGGTATGAGTCCCTGCTCCCCTCCTGATTCCTGCTTCCTGCTAATGTATATCCTGGGAAGCAGCAGATGATGATGATTCAAGTAGCTGTGCCACTGATAGGGGAGACCTGAACTGAGTTCCCAGATTCTGGCTTTGGCCCTAAAGCCCTAGCCATTGTGGGCATTTAGGGAATAAACCAGTGGATGAAAGCTCTGTCTGCCTCTGGTCTCTCTGTCTCTCAAATAGATAAATAAGTTTATATTTTAAAGATTCAGTTTCTAACTTAACTCTTTTCCTTTTTGAACAACAGAAAAGAAAATGTGAGCCCACCATTTAAGATAATATTCTCTATATACTTGGTAAAGTTTTATGCTCACATAATTTGTTCCAAGTATTATATTGACTCCTCCACTCTAAAAATACTAAAAGAATGCAGAACTCTTAGAGTTCAAGTGTTTGAACAGAAAATGATTGATGATGATGACGAAAAAAACAAGATCTAAGCAAGCTCTTAACGTTTTATGATTTAGTTCTGTTTTGTTTCAAATCTATATATTTGTGGCTGACTCTGCTAAATTTAAAGATGACTATTTGTGCCAAATCATGCAACAATTTAGTAACTGAAAACATCTTTGTGATTTACTGGTATCATGTGAGTTCAACTAAGGGGGAAATAAACCTTGTTGAAAACAGATATTTTCTGCATGCAATAAAGGCTGATAAAACCACACACTTAGAGGCCTCAGACTGTAAAAAAGACCACCCAGAAGAAAGGGACTCCTTAAACAACTGCCCTCTAGTTCAGCAGTCAGGCAAATCCTGATAACAATTTACAAATGCCTGAGAAGTACCTGTAAAACTTTAGCATTCGGTTGAAGAGGTTTAATGATCAGCTGCTTGCCTGCTGTGTAAAGAACCTTTTCTGAATCAGGGCCCCACGCTACTGAATACACTGGTGTTCCTGTAAAAAGGAAGAGAAAAAATACTAAAAATTTAGTTATTATGCCCTACAAAAGGGGAGATTGTGAGGAAGATCAAAACAAGTAAATTGGGATATTATTTCATTTTCTCCTTATTCAATGGCCCTTTCAGATGGGAGTAAAGTCTGATACTGATACATATACATAATTTAATATAAAGTTAGTTAATTCTTTAAGATACAAAGAGATATAAGAAAAGTCATGGTGTATCATTTCTCATCATCAACAGTCATCAATACTTAAGATGACTCAGTGCTTAAAATGACATTTGGGGAGTGAACCAGCTGATGGAAGACCTTTCTCCTTGTCTCTCCCTCTCACTGTCTTTAACACTACCTCTCAAATAAATAAATAAAATCTTAAAAACAATACATGTTATACTCATCTTATAAATTAATTCCCATCAATCAACAGTCCTCTCACCTGCTGCTGAAGCAGTAGTCTAACAGACAGAAATCACCCCACCTCAAAATGATACACTCCTCCTACCTATAAATTCATGAATAGCAAGTTAAATATCAGATTAGGGAAAGTTTGGTACCTATCAGGTGTGGCATTAGCCTGAAAGTTAATCTAGAAAGAACTCAAGAATCCTATAATAAAGATACAGATGGCTCTACTTCCAGAGAAAAAATACATTTGAGTTACCTACCATACCATAAACCACATTAAATTTATTACTGTTTTCAATTTCTAATAGGAATTTAGAGAAGGTATTTTTTAACTTTATTACATTTAAAGAGAGTATTTCTTAGCTTTATTACTTTCTAGATTACCTACTATATCTCCCGGAAGGCTATACTTTATGTGAACCTAGTTTTAACAAATGAATACCATATGCATTGAAAGCATTGGTTATAATCTATTAAATTTGTTTGGCTCAGGTACCAAGGGTGAATCAAGGGTAAACAATTAAGCTATGAAATATTAACCAACTTACAATTACAAAAACAAGCTTTTTAAAATTATGTAGGATCCTAAATCAAACTATTGTAGTAATTGACTTTCTGTGAATGACAACAATTCTTTCAGAAATTTAGAAACTCAGTAAAATAAAATCTGAATTTGAGGATTTATAGGAAATCAATAAGATTTATATATTTGAACAGCAACGGGGGCGGGGGAGAGAAAGGGAGAGAGAGAGAAAGAGGAAGAGAGAGAGAGAGATAGATTTTCATTCCATTGGTTCACTCCCAGATGCCCACAACAGCCCAGGCTGGGCCAAAGTGAAGCCAGGAGCCAGGAACTCCAAATAGATCTCATGCAGATAGCAGAAACCCAAGCCATTATCTGCTGCCTTCCCAGATGCATTAGTCGGAAGCTAGATCAGAAAAGTCTGAATAGCTGGGACTGACCAGGTACTCAGATTTGGTATTTGAGAGGCCCAAGCAACTGTTTAACCCACTGTACCACAGTGCCAGCCCCAATTGTAAGTTTTAATTCTTTATTTAAATAAAAACCCCAACTGATACTATAATCAGCAGGGCGTAAATGAGTAGGTTTAAAGACAAATGCTTTTCCTGAAGTAGCCCCCTACGTCTTTTGTACCATTTTCTCTCCAATCAGAACATACTTCAATTTTTGAGTAAGTGTAATAGTTTAAAGGGCTTAGACAGTCTAGTGTAGACTTGGTCAAAGAATCCATGAAGCATGCCTTCTACCATTTAATTAGATGTTCTGAAAATCCAAATATCCTGTTCAGTCAATGACATCTAAGATTGTTTTGTATCAAAACAACCCACAGAAATTCTACCCAATGATATGAACAAACTCAGAAAGCACTTCTCTACTTGATAGTTACATTCTCTTAGCTTGTTTGCTGGGAGTAACAAGAACTGACCTGGAATTCAAAAGTAAATATCCCAATAAACAGAATTCAAACTTTAATAAACTCCCCAGAAAATTAAAGCAAAATTGCAGATATTTCAATTCTGGTACTTGGTGAGGACTAAAAGGAAGTACAGGAAAAATTTTATTATTATTATAGTGTCCTCTTAATTTCCATTAATATAGTTTTAAATTTTGTGCAGAAAAGTAAATGAATATTCAATTTATAGTTATCAAGGGTGAGCATTGTAGCTCAGAGGATGGAGCCACCGCCCATATCCCATATGACCACCAGTTTCACAAGCTGGCTGCTCCACTTCCAGTCCAGTTCCCTGCTAATGCAGGAAGGCAGTGAGAGATGGTACAAGTGCTTGAACCCCTGCTACCCACGTGGGAGACCTGGATGGAGTTCCAGGCTTTGGCTTGGTCCAGGCCTGGCTGTTGTGGCCATTTGGGGAGTGAACCAATGGGTAGAAGATCTCTCTCTCTCTCTTTCTCTTTGTAACAGCCTTTTAAATAAATGAAATATATCTTTTAAAAAATTTATAGCTTGAAAAATCTTTATGAGTATTCAGTAAAGCACTCTTTATGGGGCATATATTAAAGTAAGACAAAGATCTACCTTCAAGGAAATAATTCAGTAAATACAACTCCCATTCAGTTATACAGGATGTAACTAGGCCTTCATTTGTGGTAAAAGGCACAGTTGAGGTATAGGATGAAAAGCTAGGGATGCTTTTGTCCTCTAACATTTAATTTGAGGCCCCAGTAAGTCAGCTGTGTCACCATTTCCTTGTTTATAAACCTTTCAAATACTTATCTTCCCTGTTGGGACAAGGAGACAACTCATTTCCTGCTTATAAAACATTTTTTTAGACAACAATAATAATGTTAAAGAAACGGTATGATGCATAGTACAAAACAAAATAAGCTTACAGAGCAAAAATTAAATAATTCCTTTTTTATAACATGCTTTTATCACTCAAAATATAAACAATGTAAACAAACATGAGGTTTTATATGGCAAACAAGCAACCCTAAATAAAATCAGTAGCTTCTGAAAACTACTATATATGTGAATGTTTTTCTTTCAAAAGGAGATATGCCACATAACTATACAGCTTCCAATCTGGGCAGTTCTTCTGAAGATCATTATTGAAAATGGATGTATTAGTTTTACAAAAAATTATTTCTGTAAGCTTATTGTAGAAAGGTTAAATGATTCCTTTGTTATGACACATGGTATTAAATCCTTCTATTAGCATTTAAAACAAATTCATATTTACAATGTTTTTGAAAACTGACTTATTAAAGTATGAATTATTTCCAGTAAAATCAGTTATGGAAATAACAAAGCTAGCCTTCAGATCAAATTACTTTAAAACAAAAAGTTTAGAAAATTATGTAATACTATAATCATTTCATCATTAGCAAAAATGAGTAAAAAATAAAATATCATTTTATAATAATTAAATAATTTCTTGAGTTTTATATTGGGAATTTTATTTATGCTCCAATTCTGTTAAGACACTCAAAAAGATCTTGTTTTTCTGACTTTGTACACTAAACTCATGTGACCTTTTTGACATTTTTTAAGAAACCACATGCACCTGGGGTTGTGTTAAATGTCAGACCCTTATCTCTCTGTAAAACAAATTATCTAAATTCTTTCAACCTGTTGAAGGCATTTTTAAACCACAGAAGAGGAGACAAAAATGTATCTCAATTGTTTTAAGGAAGTACATGGTCAAATATACTATGTTTTTCACATTCACACTATAAAAGTATCGCCTAAAAATATTGTTTTTGTATGTTTTTAAGAATGCTTTTGAACAAACTGTTGACAATTACAATAAAGCATTAGCTATCCTTGCCTGGAAAGCAACACAGGTCTATACCGAGTGAATAAAAAAAGTAAAATACTTCCTGAAGCTTGGCACTATAAAAGTACTACTGGGTAGTTACTACTGTTAGAGAGTACTTTCAAATGCAATAAACAACAATTTGGCCCAACAACAGATAATCAAGTGGGATATATGCAAATAAACACTTTTTTTGGTTATATGTGTCACTTGATCAATACAAGAAAAACTTTAAATAAAGGCATTTGTTTCTTCAGTGTCTATCCTTAGTCACCTCTCCCTTGGGGATCTCAACATCCCCCCAGAGCTTACTTTTCACCTTACATAGAACTGACTCCCAACTTAGTATGGTAGCCTTTGCCCCTGAGCTTTAACACATTTCAACTTGCACCTGAGATATCTCCATACTAGAACTTCAAACTCTACATATTCAAAGCCATCATCACTCCATTAATATTCTCTATTTTATTCCTCTCTCTGAATTCTTTACCCCTTATTGGGTATCCATCCATCCTTCTCAAAACTGGAACTAGTATTCATGTTTTTCAACTACTGCAGTCATTGCCTCTGTTTAAGCTTAATCAACACTAGTACAGAACCTTTCAGTAACCTCCTTATTACCCACCTCCAATTCATTTCTATCTCCTCTAATTTATCCAAAATATCACCACTAAGGTAATCTTCCTAAAAGACATCCATTATCACATACTCTCCAGCTCAACTTATTTTTAGGGTTTTGAATGCTTAAAGAATAAACTTTAAGCCCCTTGATTCAGCATGCAGGGTTGTCAGTCAGTATCTCAGTCTCTTTGGCAGAACTATCCCTCACATAGCCTGTATTCTGGCCCATGGAAGCTTCTTCCCATACACCTGACTTCCCTGCCTGCTTTTCTTCAGTCTCTATGCCTCTGATCAGGTTCCCATAGTTCCATTCTAATCCCAGAAAACTCACTTCCTTTCAAATTTTTTCATCCTTCAAACCCCAGTCAAAAGACACTACAATACTTGCCAGGAAGCCTTCCCAATATGTTCCCTTCATCCAAAGCACTAATCTGTGCCTTTCTGTCCTCCTTTTGCACCTTACAGCAATGGGAAAATCCCGCCTTGTATTAATTTTTTATATTTACTGTTTATCTCCATTTTTTGTTATTCCATTTTTCCCTTTGAAGATAGTGCAAGTAAAATGTCCTTAAAGGTTTGCAGTATTCCTTTATTCCAATTTTATCTATAATCAAATGTACAATGTAACACACAAAAAATCCTAATCATCAGGCCGGCGCTGCGGCTCACTAGGCACACCGGGTTCTAGTCCCGGTCGGGGCGCCGGATTCTGTCCCGGTTGCCCTTCTTCCAGGCCAGCCCTCTGCTGTGGCCAGGGAGTGCAGTGGAGGATGGCCCAAGTGCTTGGGCCCTGCACCCCATGGGAGACCAGGAAAAGCACCTGGCTCCTGGCTCCTGCCATCGGATCAGCGCGGTGCACCGGCCGCAGCGCGCCGGCCGCGGCGGCCATTGGAGGGTGAACCAACGGCAAGAAGGAAGACCTTTCTCTCTGTCTCTCTCTCTCACTGTCCACTCTGCCTGTCAAAAAAAAAAAAAAAAAAAATCCTAATCATCCTCTTACACATTACATTTCTGTAATAAGGAACTCTTCATAGGATCCAGTACATATAATTTTTAAACCAAGTCAATTTTTCTCCAAAAATGTTGAGATGAATGTGTCTTCTGTATTTGAGGAGATTATTAGTGGGTTTTTCTATCTAAACACTTGGCTGCAATAGTTAAAAATGAACTTAGAAATCTGTTTCCATTCATCAAGGCATAAGTACTATTAACACATGTATATAAGCTGCTTACAGAACTCTAAATTTTATAGTAATGCAGGCTTGTATTACCTTATTTTTTGGTCAAAAATTTACAGTTTTTCAGCTCACTAGGCTAATCCTCCGCCTGAGGCACCGGCACCCTGGGTTCTTGTCCTGGTTGGGGCGCCAGATTCTGTCCCGGTTGCTCCTCTTTCAGTCCAGCTCTCTGCTGTGGCCCAGGAAGGCAGTGGAGGATGACCCAAGTGCTTGGGCCCTGCATGCACATGGGAGACCAGGAGGAAGCGCCTGGCTCCTGGCTCCTGGCTTCAAATGGGCGCAGCGCGCCAGCCATAGCGGCCATTTTGGGAGTTGAACCAACGGAAGGAAGACCTTTCTCTCTCTCTCTCTCACTGTCTAACTCTGCCTGTCAAAAAAAAATTTTTACAGTTTTTCCTCTTCAAAGGAGGCAAGAGTCCCCTACTCCTATATGTCTTGAATTTTTAATTTTCATTTATTTATTTTCATTTTATTTGAAAGGCAGTGAGAGAAACAGAGAGTAAGAGAGATTTTCGATCATCTTCATTCCCCAAATGCCTACATCAGCCAGGAGCCTAGATTTCATGTAGGTGGCATGGATCCACGTATGTGAGCCACTTCCTCTGCTTCCTTGTGTGTATATTAGAAGGGAGCTGGATCACAGCAGGGGACCCAAGACTGAACTACGCCTATGATATAGTATGAAGGGGTCCCAAGTGGTATCTTTATGGCTGCACTGAACACTCATGCTCACCTTGGCCTTCTCACTTGTGCAAGTTCTTCAGGTTTACAATCACCCTCAAAATTGTAGTTGTTAACAGATTAAAGAACCATAAATATCAGAGACTTGCTCTTCTGGATTAGTGTCATAACAACTAACTTTCTCTAACGATTTTTTCAGAGATGAAATAACAAAAGTCTACATCCTATTAGGAAAGTATAGGTGTCACCAATGATTAAAAATTCAAAAATTAAATGCATAGTTCTATAGTAAGTTTGTAATTCTTAATCCAGAATAAGATATATTACTGCATTGAAATACCAACAGGTTAACCAAAATAGGAAAGTCTAATTTAATTTTATTTATAAATCTCATAATTAACATAAACTTTGAGTGAGAACAGTAAGATTAAAATAGAAGATTAAGAGGCCGGTGCTGTGGTGTAGTGGATTAATGCCCTGGCCTGAAGTGCCAGCATCACATATGGGTGCCAGTTTGAGACCCAGCTGCTCCACTTCCAATTCAGCTCTCTGCTATGGCCTGGGAAAGCAGTGGAAGATGGCCCAAGTCCTTGGGCCCCTGCATGCACGTGGGAGACCTGGAAGAAGCTCCTGGCTCCTGGCTTCAGATTGGCACAGCTCCGGCAGTTGCAGCCATCTGGGGAGTGAACCATCAGATGGAAGACCTCTCTCTCTTTCTCTGCCTCTCTTCTTTCTGTGTAACTCTGACTTTCAAATAAATACATCTTTTAAAAAATAGAAAACTAAAACATTAAGATTAAGGGGCTGGCACCATGGCGCAGCAGGTTAATCTTCCACCTACGGCGCCAGCATCACCTATGGGCGCCAGTGCTAGCCCGGACTGCTCTGCTTCCAATCCAGCTCACTGCTATGGCCTGGGAAAGCAGTGGAGGATGACCCAAGTGCTTGGGCCCCTGCGCCCACGTGGGAGATGGGGGTGGGGGAGAGGAAGCACCTGGCTTCTGGCTCAGATTGCCGCAGCTCTGGCCTTTGCGGCCATTTGGGGAGTGAACCGACAGAAGGAAGACCTTTCTCTCTGTCTCTCTCTCACTGTTTGTAACTCTAGCTCTCAAATAAATAAATAAAATCTTTAAAAAAAAATGGGGAATGAACCAGCGGATAGAAAACCTCATTAAAAAAAGGGGGGGGGGGTGGCTCTGTGGCGCAGCGGGTTAACGCCCTGGCGGGTTAACGCCCATTGCACAAGGGCGCCAGTTCAAGACCCGGCTGCTCCACTTGCAATCCAGCTCTCTGCTGTGGCCTGGGAAAGCAGTAAAAGATGACCCAAGTCCTTGGGCCCCTGTACCCACATGGGAGACCTGGAGCAACCTCCTGGCTCCTGATTGGTGCACTTCCAGCCGTTATGACCAATTGGGGAGTGAACCATAGGATGGAAGACCTCTCTCTCGCTCTCTGCCTCACCTCTCTGTGTAACTCTGACTTTCAAATAAATAAATAAATCTTAAAAAAAAAAAAAACCAGTAAGATTAAAACAGATAAGAATGACCAGTCCTTTCAAAGTCACTGGTTGCTAAGGGAATCACAGGCTATTAGGAATACAAATGGATAATATCACTATATGATATAATGAATCCACAATAAAATTTCCTATGTTATATGATATAATCTTTATTTTAGTTTTTAAGATAATCTTATTTATTGATCTATTTGGAGAGAGAAACAAGTATCACTATCTCATTCTAAAACAAACACTATACAAGCACTAACTCAAAATGCATCACAAACCCAAATCTAGGCACTAAGATCCTTATAAGAGGAGTGAATGTTTGATGTAGTAGCTTAAGTTGCTGCTTGGAACGTTTGAATCCCATACCAGGGTGCCTGGTTCGAGTTCCAACTCTTCTGCTTCTGATCCAGCTTCCTGCTAATGTGACTCCTGGGAGGCAGCAGATGATGACTCAAGTACCTGGGTCCTTGCCACCCACATGAGAGACTTGTATTGAGTTCTGGGTTCATGGCTTCAGGGTGGCCAGCCCTGACTATTGCAGGCCTTTGGGAGTGAACCAACAGATAGCTGCCTTTCAAATGAAATGAATAATTAAAAAATTGTTTTAATTCACAAAGGAAAATACTGGGACAGGCGTTTGACATGGTGGCTAAAACACCAGTTGGTACTTCTGCATCTCATACAAGTAGAGTACCTGAGGTCAAGTCTCAGCTCTGCTCTTGATTCCTGCTTCCTGCTAAGGTACACTCTGGGAGGCAGCAGACAATCACTCAAGTAGTCGGGGCCCTGCCACCCATGTTGGAGACCTGTACTAAGTTACCATCTCCTGGCTTTGGCCTGGTCCTACTGTGATTATTGTAGGCATTTGAGGAGTGAACTAGTGGATGCTAGATCTATATCTGTACGTCTGTAAGTCTGTTTCTCTCTTGGTCTCTTTCCTACACACACACACACACACAAACACAGTCTCTCTGCCTTTCAAATAAAAAGAGGAGGAGGAGGAAGAGAAAAAAATATAGATATAATCTTCATGACCTTGAATTAAGAAATGGTTTCTTAGATATGACACTAAAATTAGAAGCAATAAAAAATTGGCCTTTTTCAAAAACATTTGTGCTTCAAAAGATACCATCAAGAAAGTAAAAACATAACCCACAGAATGGAAGAAAAAAAGATCTCTTATAACTCAACAATAAAAAGAAATACCAATTTTAAAAATGGGCAAGGGCTTGAATAGATATTTCTCCCAAGAATATAAATAAATGGCCAATAGCAAATGAAGAAATGTTCAACATCATTAGCCATCAAGGAAATGCAAATCAAAACCACACTGAGATATCACTTCACACCCACTAAAAAGATTATAATTAAAAAACCACAGACAATAATAAGCATTGGCTAGGCTGTGGAGAAACTGGAACCTTTATACATTGCATATGGGTATATAAAATGGTATGCTCACTCTGCAAAACAGTTTGAGGATGATTTTTATGTACTGATGTGGAATGACTTCCAAGATAGCTTATGGATAAGTAAAAAAAAAAGCAAGAAACACACTGTGTACACAACCACTTGTTCATAAAAGAAAAATATATACATATATTTGCAACATAAGAAAATAAAAACATTAGTTGCTTCTGATGATGTGAGCTGAGTGGCTGGAAGACAGGAGTAATATGAGAGGCAGTATTAGTACTTAAAAGATAAAAGAGGATATAAAATAAGTTTATACTTTTTATGCTTTAAATTCTGAATCATGTGAAGGCATTATCTATTAAAAATTAGAGGTGGGCATTCTAGTGGTTAGGATGCTAGTTAAGCTACTAGTATCCCATATCAGACTGCCTGAATTCAACAGTGCTGGTTCCCAATGCTAGCTTTCCACCAACACAGACTCTGGGAGGTAGCAGGTAATGTCTCAAATAGTTGGGTCCCTGCCATCCATATGGGAGACTGATATTGATTTCCTGGTTCTTGGCTCTGGTTCCAGCCCAGTGTTGACCATTGTCAGCATGTGGAAAGTAAATCAACAGATAGGAGCTGTCCCATTCTCTCTCTCTCTCTGTATCAAACTCTCTCTCTCTCTCTCTCTCTTTCTCTCTCTCTCTCCCTCTCTCTCTCTCTCTCTCTCACACACACACACAAATTAAAAAAAAAAAAACTTAAAAATAAAATTAAAACATTTAAGTGCACGTTCCAAGGTTTGTACCAACTGTTATTGAAAGCTGGAGTTGCAGAGTTGCATCCCTTCAGAAATTTATGTTGCTTTCTATCATAGAACATACATTAGTGCAGAGGGTATAGTGCAAGAAAATTACATAGAGAAGCTTCAAATCCAACTAAAAATAAAGTAACTACTACTGAACTCCAATTGAGTGTATTTATGCTACAAAGTAGGCCCAATGTTGCCAGATCATACAATTTTTCACAAGAAACAGGAAATAAAAAGTATATGTGAAATGTTCATATCTTTTTTCTATTAGAGAGGCAGCAAGACAGAGAAAAGCAGAGAGAAATACAGAAAGCTTCCATCCACTGGCTCACTCCCCAAATGCCTGCAACAGCTAGGACTAAGCCAATCCCACACTGGGAGCCCAGAACTCAATCTAGCTCTCCCACAATAGAACAAGAGACCCAGCTACTTGATCTATGACTTGCTGTCTCATAGGGTCTAAACTGACAGGACCTGGAATCAAGAATCAGAGACAGTAACTGAACCCAGGCATTCCAATATGGTACACACACATCTCGCCCAGCATCTTAACCACTAGGACAAATACCCACTCTGACATATTCTGAGTTTTAATGTTGGAATTGAACCATGCTAGTGACCAGATTCAGCCCACAGATGACCTGTAAACTTCAATACTGTGGAAAGTCCTGAATTTATTATTATGTGTTCCCAACCTACCTTTGAAACTTTAAGAATTCTGAATATACTTTCCCTATAAAAGTAAACTAAGAGGGGGCCCTTAGTTTAGTAGGGGCCTTGTGGTGTAGAGGGTAGAGCTGATGCCTACAGTGCCGGCATCACATGTGGGTACCGGTTCAAGTCCCAGCTGCTCCACTTCTGATCCAGCTCTCTGCTATGGCTTGGGAGAGCAACGGAGGATGGCCCAAGTCCTTGGGCCCCTGCACCTGCATAGGAGTTCCGGAAGAAGCTCCTGGCACCCAGCTTCGGACTGGCGCAGCTCTGGCTATTGCAGCCATTTGGGGAGTGAACAAGCAGATGGAAGACCTCTCTCTCTCTGCCTCTGCCTCTATGCAGCTCTGCCTTTCAAATAAATAAATAAATAAATCTTTTTAAAAAAAAGTAAAATAAGTAGCAGTTTGGTTTTAAGACCCAGGAAAGAAGGAGACTTATAGAAGTACAGCATATTCATACAGGTAAACTACAGTATTGAATAGCACTAGTATTGCCTCATTTCTATGACTAATCATGTTTATATTAAACAACTTAATCCAGGTTTGGACTTTGGATTTTGTTAAGTCTGAAATGGTGGATATAAAGGTAGCAAATGGGAAGCGAACAACTCCAAAGATCTGAAGGAAAAAGAAGGAGCATTCAAGGTGGCGGTGGGGAGAGTCTTGTGAACAATCTTGGGAAAGAATTAAACTCTTCTATGATAGATAATGGAATAAGCTTGGAGAATTTCTCAGAAGTTCTGTGCCATCTGTAGTCAATAAAATCAATAAGAGAAAGAGAAAAGAAAGAAAAAAGGATGCCTCAGCAGCAGCAACATCTAAAAAGAACTACAGCCCCATCACCACTTCTGGAATTTCCTACAGTCCTTCCAAGGTATGTGATCTCTGGAAGAACTCTGTCAACTGCTCATAAGTCATAAGTCACAAAGTGAACTCAATTTAGCAAAAAAATCTATAAAGCTAAACGTAAGTCCCCAGGACCACTAAATGATTAAAGTAAAATTTATTTTAAGGGTATATTTTGTTGCTAAAGTAGCCATAAATTGACTTTTTCTTTTCATTGAAATTCACCTATACCTGCTTCCATGAACTATGAATCGCAATAGGAATGACTACTGGACTGGCTTTATGGCTATTCCTTTCTATTGATGTAGAAAATTGAGGAGTATCTCTAATAGTTAACAAGGTTTCAGATCATCACTGTATTTGTTACTCCCCATGACTATAGAGATAAAACATATCACATAATTTAGAAGGGGTCCTAATATTATAAAGTTATTGGGACTTTCAAAGTAAGGAGATGATCTTACTGTCTTCTGTTACTATGATTTATTTAACAAGATTTCCAATTCTATATAAGTGTCAAATGCTACAAGAATGCTTTTTTTAAAAAAAAAAAAAACTATTTATTTGAAAGGCAGAGTTACAGAGAGGCAGAGGGAGAAAGAGAAAGAATGAGAGAGGGAGAGAGTCTTTCACCTACTGGTTCACTCTCCAGATGGCTGCAACAAGCGGAGCTGCGTCAATCCGAAGCCAGGAGCCAGGAGGTTCTTTCTGGTCTCCCACAGGAGTGCAACAGCTCACGGACTTGGGCCATCTCTTACTGCTTTTCCAGGCCATAGCAGAGATCTGGATCAGAAGTGGAGCAGCTAGGACTCGAACTGGCACCCATATGGGATGGTAGCACTGCAGGTGGCAGCTTCACCCACTACACTACACCACCAGCCCCTCAAGAATGCTTTTTAAAAAGAATATTTAGCTTATAACTGAGTTAATACAGATTCATTAACATAAGAAAAAGTTCTTGAGTATTTCTTACATTTCTTTGAAAAATAAAGTTACTGGGGCTGGCACTGTGGTGTGAGGTGGGGCTGCTGCCTGAGGTGCCAGCATCCCATATGGGCACCAGTTTGAGTCCTGGCTGCTCCACTTCTGATCCAGCTCTCTGCTGTGGCCAGGGAAAGCAGTAGAGGATGGCCCAAGTGCGTTGTGGCCAACTGGGGAGTAAGCTAGTAGAAGGAAGACCTCTCTCTCTGCCCCTCCTTCTCTCTCTGTGTAACTCTGACTTTCAAATAAATTAATAAATATTTTTTAAAAATAATAAAAGAAAAGAAAAGAAGGTTACTGTGCCCCACCAAGCATCAAGGAAAGTAAGAAGAAAAAAATGTGAATGCAAATATGAGACTTCAGGTTTTGAACTTTACCAGTCAATCTATATTGATACAATGATTGTTTCTAAAGAAAAATGTCAAAGCATTTTTGATATTTTACAATTTTGAGAGACAAGCACTGTAGAATAGCAGGTAAAGCCTCCGCCTGTAGTGCCAGCATCCCATATGGGTGCCAGTTCGAGTCCCAGCTATCCTACTTCCTATCAAGCTTCCTGCCTGGGAAAGCAGCAGAAGATGGTCCAAGTCCTTGGGCCCCTGCCTCCCACGTGAGAGACCCGGAAGACGCTCCTGACTCCTGGCTTTGGACCAGCTCAGCTTTGGCCACTGAGGCCATTTGGAGAGTGAACCAGTGGATGGAAGATCTCTCTTTCTGCCTCGCCTTATATAATTTTGAAAAACAAAATTATCAATTATAAAACATACCTTGTTGAGCTAATGTTGATCTGAGCATCCCAGTCTTTGACCAAATTTTTATTTGTCCATCTTCTCCAACTGTATATAAAAAAAAATGATATTTTTATCTACAGGAAACAATTTAAACATTAAATTTGCATATAAAAGTCACCAGTATCAACATTAACACATATTTAATACTCAAATACAATTTACTCCAAATGACCGTTCTTCAAAACTGAAAATTTAATAGAAATGACTGAAACAATTTTATCAAAATGGCCTAACTTCTGTATTACAGTTTTATTTTTTCTTTCAATCTTAGATTAAGAGGATATTATTATAAGAGGCCATTATTATAATATTATCATAAGAGGATATTATTCAAATAATGCTTCAGTTGGCATTGAACTCTCCATTTTATAATTCTATGAAAAATGTTTTCTAAGTCAAATTCCATTAAGTTAGAGCAGCACTGTGAAGATGTTCATGTGGCAAAGAGTTAAGACTCTTGCCAACAGCTACGTTGAATAAACCATCAAAGTAGAACTTGACAAGCCTAGTCAAGCCTTCATATGACTGAAGCCCTATCCAACAACTTGACTGGACACCCATGAGACTCTAAACCAAAAGAACCATCCACCTAATCAGCCCACAGAAAGCCAAATTCCAGTGGGTTAGGGAATTAATGAATTTAAGTAAGAGACTACTACTTTAAACAGCTTGGCTGAAAAAGAAAGAGAGAGGAAGTTGTAGCTAAAAAGCATTGTTTATGTCAAAAAATGTTTATTATTTTGAGTCACTAACTGTTGGGGTAGTTTGTTTTGTAGTAAATGAAAACTAATAAAGGAATTATGAATTCTTAGAGTAGAACAGAGGTAAATAAAGGTCAGTTATATGAGATTATTTTGATTTTTAAGGAATTAGAACTTTCATTTACCCCATACTCGACCATCAGAAAATTATAGGACAGTTTCTAAGTTACATGGGAAAATGAACAATAGGACATTCTGTTACGTAACATTTATGCAGCAGTCAGGATCAATACTATCACAATTATTTGCTGTTACACAGTGAAAGACATCATTGGTAAATAAAAATATTGTTTCTTTCAAAAATTTACTTAAAATGTTACTTTTGCATTTTACCTGTAACTAATGCTGTTCCTTCATAATTCCATCTTCCTGCAAGTACTGCTCCACAGTGAGCTTCTACACTTTTTTCTACTCTTCCTAACTTCGAAATCAGATGAAATTTACCTTAAAAAAAAGATATATTTGACAGACCTTTTACTAATTTATTCAATCAACAAATATCTGTTGAGTACTACTACACTGGTGAGCCTAGTACTAAGCACTGAAGCATGAGCAAATAATACTCTTAATCTCAAGGAACACACAAATCTACTGGAGAACAGGCACAAAAACAAAATTAAGAAACCTTGAAACAAGCAGTATAACAGATACAGACACAAATATAGTGCTATGATAGTTCAGAATGATGATACAACTCTGATGAGATATGGCCAAGTAGTACCAAGAGAAATATCAATAAAGCCTTTTTTTTAAGAAGTTTTATAGTCTTGATTTTTTTACAGGCTATGAAAAAGCTAAAGAAATGTATAAAGGAAAGGAATCAAAACAGTTAAATGGATAATTATAGGTTTTCAAGTACTGGCTTTACATGACTTTACACTGTGACAGGCATCAGTTAGATAAAAAGCAGATTAATTAGTTGCCATTCTCAAAAAGTTTGCACATACATAGGCAGAAAGTGAAGAATTTATACCTTTAAAGAACATAGCAAATTATATAAGAGAATTCATGGAGAAAAATCAACTGTACAAATAAGTGATACATCAAGTTGAGAAAGGATCAATGTGGTTTTTGAATGATCATTAAGTCTAGAAATAGCTGGCAATAAAGTGCAGCGAAACTAGAAACTTTCCCCAAAATCAAAAGGTATTTTTCCCTGCAGTGAGAGAATAATGCAGCAGCTGATTCAACATGTCAACTCAGAAATATCATTGTATTTAAATTCACATTTAAACTGATGGCTTTTCAAGATTCTGGCCTAATATCAACAATTCATTATTGTCAAATGCTTAAAATAGCTTTCGATATGCCTAGCGCACCCTGTACCACGTACCCCATTCCAACCAACAAAGTCAGTCTCTTCCCTACAAAGAATATACTTTATTTGTAGATCTGCTGTAGTATTTGTTTAACTGATACCCTAATAAAAAACGGGCTGTGATTCAGTTCAGCACATGGTTTAGTCATATTTTTATTTGTAACAGTGCTTTCATATAATTACCATCTGTCAAATTCAACCAACTCAGTAACCCAAAATGATGCCTTACTTATTCTCTTTTAGCTCTTTGATTTTGATGGCTTTATTCTCCATTCATTCATTTTTCAAGGCCTTCAATAATACACAACTTTTTCTTTCACGTAACTACTGTGCTATTACTCTCTTTATAACACTAACAAATTAATTTGGATATACATTTTTCTTTTTTTTTTTAGAAACCTTTTATTTAGTGGGTACAAATTTCACAAATGCAACTTAGGAATATAGTAATTCTTCCCACCATACCCACCCTCCCATCCCACCTCCTCTTCCCTCTCCCATTCCTAGTCTCATTCTCCATTAACATTCCTTTTCACTTTATACACAGAAGACCAACTCTATCCTAAGTAAAGATTTCAACAATTTGCACACACACACACACAAAATATTTTTTAAAAAGTTTGAGAACAAGTTTTACAGTTAATTCTCATAGTACAATTCATTGAGGCCAGAGGTCCTGCATGGGGAGTTAAGTGCACAGTGACTCTTGTTGTTAATTTAACAATTAACACTCTCAGGTATTACATCAATGATCACCCAAGGCTCTTGACATGAGCTGCCAAGGCTATGGAAGACTTTTGAGTCCACAGCCTCTATCAGTATTCTGGCAAGGCCATAAGCAAAGTAGAGGTTCTCTCCTCCCTTCAGAGAAAAGTACATCCATCCTTCTTTAATGGCCCCTTCTTTCCACTGGGGTCTCACTCACAGAGATCCTTCATGCAGGATGGGTTTTATTTTTTGTTGTTGTTGTTGTTGTTTGCCACAGTGTCTTAGCTTTCCATGCCTGACATGCTCTCATGGACTTTGCAGCCAGAGCAGAATGCCTTCAGAGCTGATTCTGAGGTCAGAGTGCTCTTTGGAGCAACTGTCATTCTATGAGTCTGCTGTGTGAACTGCTTCCCATGTTGGAACATTCTCTTCTTTTTAATTCTATCTATTGTTATTACCAGACACTTGATCTTATTTATATGATCCATTTAACATTTATATCCTATCTATATGATAATTTGACACTTAATATGATCACTTTAACACTTAAGATGGCATTATTACCACCCAGCTTAATGGGATTTGGAGTCCCATGGCAAGTTTTTAGCTGTACACTTAGAAGTAATGCAGGACTATACAGCTTTACAGTTACAAACTTTCTCCTCCTTCTCTTATTCCCACTCTTATTTTTTACTGAAATCTATTTTCAATGACTATATACACATATGATTAACTCTATATTAAGAGTTCAACAAATAGTATGAAGAAGAGAAAAAAAACTTCCTCAACAGTAAAGACAGGGGCTGTTCAAGTCATTGCTTCTCATAGTGTCAATTTCACGTCTACAGATTTCCATTTAGCTGCTCTGTTAGTTATCACAGATCAGGGAGAACATGTGGTATTTGTCCCTTTGGGACTGGCTTACTATGTTGCTCAACAACAACAACAACAAAAGAACCAGAAGAAGACAAAAACCTCAACAGAAGAAACTGTAAAAACGACATATAGGGGCACCCGTTGTGGCACGGCATGTAATCCCAATGCTTCTGAAGCTGACATCCCACATACTAGTGCTGGTTCAAAATGGGAGTGCCAGTCCAAGTCCCTACTACTCTTCTTCCAATTCAGCTTCCTGCTAATACAACTGGGAAAGCAGCAAAAGATGGCCCAAGTCCTTGGGCTCCTGACACCTATGTGGAGACAAAGATGGAGTTTCTAGTTTCTGGCCTCAGCCTGGCAAAGACCTGTCTGTTGTGACCATCTCCTCACGCTTTCCCAGGCCACAGCAGAGAGCTGGATCAGAAGCGGAGCAGCCAGGACTCAAACCGGTGACCATATGGGATGCTGGCACTTCAGCCAGCAGTTTTACCAGCTACTCCATAGCTCCAGCCCCAAGACTTACTTTCTCAATCAGCATCCCATTCTCTTGACTAATGTGATTCACACAATGATGTGTACCTAACCAGGCCAGCAAGAGATAGTGAAGAAGAAGCACTCTTTCTGCTGACATTTCTTATCTAGTATGATAAGCCTTGGACTACTGGCCACCATTAGGTTCTCCATGAGAGGAGAACCTATTCAAGAAATGGTGAGGCATTGTGGTGGAGCAGGTTGGCTCCTCCACTTCTGATCCAGCTCCCAACTAACACTCCTGGGAAAGCTGCAAAAGATAGCTCAAGTACTTGGGCCCCTGCACACAATGTGGGAGATCTGGATAAAGCTTCTGGCTTTGGCCTGGCCCAGCTCTGGCCCTTGTGGCCAATGGGGCAATGAACCAATGGATGGAAGATCTCTGTCTCTCCTTCTGTCTCTGTAACTCTGCCTTTCAAATAAATAAATACATCTTTTAAAGGAGGGAAGGGAAGGGAAGGGGAGGGGTAAGAAGAGATGGGAGGAGAAGGAAGAAAAGAAAGAAATGATGAGAACAGGGACTTGATATAGCTTTGCTTGAAGATCTACGCCCTATAGTTAGGTGAACCAAAAAACTCCATAAGTTGTAAGTCTATGATTTCTGATGAGGATACTCCCAATTAGCACAGTAAAGTACAATACAGATACAATACAATAGTAGGTAAAGTACAATACATATAAAAACAGTTCAAGCATACCTAAGGGAAAAAAATTCATGCTTTCTATTCACCAATAAGAATATAGTCAAATTCTATAAATCTTCAACTTTGTAACTAGAAATTAACATATACTAGAAAAGAAAGGATATATTTAATAGATAGTTTACCAAATGAGTATGCCCATATACTTTAGTGAAGTTATGTTACTAAGAAAAATTTGAAGAAATTAGAAACCAAAACTGGTAACAGTTGAACTCAACTCACAAAAGCAGAGAAAAAGTAAAGTTAAAGGCCCATATTCAATCTCAGTTTATTTTAGTTTCCTTCAAGACAAGTTTTTGGGCCAGCACTGCGGTGCAGCTGGTTAAGCCACTACCTGTGACACAGACATCCCATGTGAGCACTAGTTCGAGTCCCAGCTGCTGCACTTCTGATCCAGCTCCCTACTAATGTGCCTGGGAAAGCACAGGGAGGTGGCCCAAGTACTTGGGCCCCTGTACACATGTTGGAGACCCAGATGGGACTCCATGCTCCTGTCTTTGGTCTGGCCCAACTACGGCCAGTATGGCTATTGGGAGAGTAAACCAGCAGACAGAAGATATCTTTCTCTCTCTAATTCTGCCTTTGAAACAAATAAAATAAATCCTTAAAAAGAAAAAAAAATGTTTTGTAGCCCATAAAAGTATGGATAACATAGTTAAACCTACAAAAATCAACCTTGTAAAACAACTCAAACCATAAATTGCATTAATATATTATATCTTTTAAATACAAAGATGAGCACAGAACACCTACTTAAAACTTACCATCAGAACTTGTGAGGACAAAGCTTTCTGCTTGAGTCTGTTTCTTTACACCAAAACTTTTTGGGAACCAGTGAAGATCTATAGGGTAAATGTCATCAGGAAGCTTTACTATTTGACTTGTTTCACTGGTTAACAAGTTCCACTTCACTATCTGGTGATCATCACTACATGAATACAGCTCTTCAGCAGTAGTCCAGCCCACACAGCTTACTAATTCTTGATGTATCACAATGTTAAGAAGACATAAAATATACAAAAATATCTTAAATATTAATAAGTAAAATAATTCATAGATGCAGATTATGAAGACAAAGTAGAATAGTGTGAAGCATTTTCAGGCTTCTAAAAGTACCTTTCATTATATGATTTTTATATTTTTCTCCATACAAAGAGAATGAACATCTGCCAAAACAGTTGTAAGAATGTAAAGCAGGGGCCTGTGCTACAGCATAGGCTTAAAGCCGCCACATGCAATGCTGACATCCCATTTGGGTACCAGTTTGGTCCCAGCTGCTCAATTTCTTATCCAGCTCTCTCTCTCTCTGCTATGGCCTAGGAAAGCAATAGAACATGGCCCTCAAGTCCTTGGGACCCTGCACCTGCATGGAGACCTAGAAGAAGTTCCTGGTTCGGAACAGCTCAGCTCTGGGTGTTGCGGCCATATGGGGAGTGAACCAGCAGATGGAAGACCTCTCTCACTCTGCCTCTGCCTCTCTGTAACTCTTCCTTTCAAAAAAGAAATAAATCTCTAAAAACAATAATGTAAAGCAAGAGAGACATCCAGATGCCAAAGGGGAAGAAAAGGGTCTAACTACATGAAAATGTAAAACTTACGTTACAAGCAGAAGCTATGGCCCAGCAGATTAAGCCACCACTTGCAACACTGGCATCCAACACTGGAGCTCCAGTTCCAAGTCTTGGCTACTCAGCTTCCAATCCAGCTCCCTAATAATGTACCCCGGAAGACAGTGCAAGATGGCCCAAGCAGTTGGGCCCCTGCTACCCACCCTGCCACAAAATGGAGTTTGGGGCTCCTGGCTTTGGTGTGGCCCAACCCCAGCCATCTCAGCCATTCAGGGAGTAAACAAGTGGTTCTCTCTCCTTCTCTCTCTCTCCCTTTAAATAAATATTAAATCAATCTTTAAATAAATTAAATTAAAAACCTGTGTTACACAAATTCCATAAACAAGGCCAAAAGATACACAAAAGAAACCAAATAGAGCAAAAGGCATGAGAGGTTCTATATACAATGTTGGGAGATAGGTAGGGAGAAAAGGGAACTATATATTTTTTCTTTACATATATCTGCATCACCAAATTTCTTAGGATCAGCATAAGTAAAAAAATCAAGTGTTAAAAGAAGATGGAATCTAAGAGTAAAATATCTTCCTTAAATCACACATTATATCAATTCAGAAACCTAGCAAAAACACCATAGCTTCACAGCTGAAACTAAAATCTTACCAAACTTTTTTTTATTTCACTTATTTATTTATTTTTGACAATAACAAATTTTTTGACAATAAGGACAGGAAATAATTCAATTACAACACTATATCTATAACATGCAAAATGCTAGATGAGGTATGATCTCTAAAAGTCTTACTTTATTCAACATATTTTATTTTTGGCCTCCAATTTACCAGAAGGATTTCTACATAAGCTAAGACATTAAAGTAACTGTCACTTCCTCCATCAGGACAGCTGCTTACCTTAGTAGAACTGTGTACCTAGAGAAGGCATTTCAGTTTGTCACTTACAGTGGATGTTTTGTTTTGCTTACATATGAATTTCTCTATTGACAGATCATTCCTGGTTGACCTACTTGTTTTGTTATTGCTACTGTATAATACTTCTTTTACTTCCTTTTTTTCTCATCAATGCTTTATAGGTTTATTTGAATAATCAAAATTTTTCCAAGGAAACAAAAAGAAACAATGTGTTAAAATTATCCAGGGACAATGTAGCTTTTTTAAAGATTTTAAAATATAACAGATTAAGTAGCAACTAAAAGATTTACACCTTTTTTACAGATTATAGAAAGGTTTTAGAAGTCAGCATAAATAGGTAATGATGTGGCACTAGAATACTTAAAACTCAAAATACAACTTAAACAAAAGGATCACCAGACCATTAATGAAAAAAGGCCTAAAATTCTGGCACCCAAACAATGTTAGATAAAACCTAGAAAGAAAGAAGCTTACAGGGCCGGTGCCATGGCTCACTTGGTTAATCTTCCACCTGTGGCGCCGGCATCACATATGGGCGCCGGATTCTGTCCCGGTTGCTCCTCTTCCAGTCCAACTCTCTGCTGCGGCCTGGGAGGACAGTGGAGGATGACCCAAGTGCTTGGGCCCCTGCACCTGCGTGGGAGACCAGGAAGAAGCACCTGGGTCCTGGCTTTGGATCGGCACAGCGCCGGCCATAGCAACCATTTGGGGGGTGAACCAATAGAAGGAAGACCTTTCTCTCTCTCTCTCACTGTCTATATCTCTACCTGTCAAATAAAAAATAAAAAAAGAAAAAGAAGCTTAGGAAAAGAGAAAACACATACACCCTAAAGCAAAACAAAATTAGCTTATCCATAAACAAATTGCTGTAAGTATACATTAAACGTGTATGACATTACAATGAACTACCAGGGCAGCTAAAATTATGGGGGAAATGAGGAGACTACCAGGTCAATAAAGTCCAAAAAGACTGTTGTTATTCTTCAGTTTGGAAAGGTAAAAATAGAAGACATGGTCAAAATTCTAAGACTGTACCACATAAACTCCCGAGAGCACATTTAAAAAGACAATAAAAATTATTTAGGAGAAATAAAAGGAATTACATCTTCACTTAAATAAGCAGACAAGATCATGTGAATAAAAGCATACAAATACAAAAGTTTGAATAAATTTTTTAAAAAGATTTTATTTATTTGACAGGTAGAGTTACAGACAGTGAGAGAGAGACAGAGAGAAAGGTCTTCCTTCCGTTGGTTCAATCTCTAAATGGCTGCTATGGCCAGCACTGCACCAATCCGAAACCAGGAACCAGGTGCTTCTTCCTGGTCTCCCATGCAGGTGCAGGGACCCAAGCACCTGGGCCATCCTCCACTGCTTTCCCAGGCCACAGCAGAGAGCTGGACTGGAAGAGGAGTAATCAGGACTAGAACCCGCACCCATATGCGATGCCAGCGCCGCAGGCAGAGGATTAACCTAGTGTGCCATGGCGCTGGCCCCTTGAATAAATGTTTAAATCAGTGCTTCCCTATTTCTGTTGAAGTACCAGATTTTTTTTTTAATTTCAAATTCACTGCAGATTGACATTTCATTAGATAAAATAAAAATTATTTGAGGCCGGTGCCACGGCTCACTAGGCTAATCCTCCGCCTTGCGGCGCCGGCACACTGGGTTCTAGTCCCGGTCGGGGCGCCGGATTCTGTCCCGGTTGCCCCTCTTCCAGGCCAGCCCTCTGCTGTGGCCCGGGAGTGCAGTGGAGGATGGCCCAAGTCCTTGGGCCCTGCACCCCATGGGAGACCAGGATAAGTACCTGGCTCCTGCCATTGGATCAGCACAGTGCACCAGCCGCAGCGCGCCGGCCGTGGTGGCCATTGGAGGGTGAACCAACGGCAAAAAGGAAGACCTTTCTCTCTGTCTCTCTCTCTCTCACTGTCTACTCTGCCTGTTAAAAAAAAAAAAATTATTTGAACAATGATTTTATATTTGAGGCTGTAACAAAATCAAATTGCTACAGAAATTTCATACTTCTTATTTTCAATTTCTAAACTTACCCCTTCACCGACATGTAATAAGGTTCATTAATGACATTTTGGATGGAACTGTTTTTGTTGTTGTTCTTATAGGAGAGAAACACACACACACACACAAAACACACACGTACAGAGGAAGAGAGAGAAAGAGAGAGAGAGAGATCTTCCATATGCTGATTCACTCCTCAAATGGCCCCAACAAACGCGTTTGGCCAGGCCAAAGCCAGGAACCAGGAGACTCTTCTTCCTGGTCTCCCACGTGGGTGCAGGGGCCCAAGCACTTGAGTCATCCTCTGCTGCTTTCCCAGGTGTATTAGCAGGGAGCTGGAATGGAAGTAGAATAGCCAGGACCTGAGCCAGCACCTATACGGTATGCTTGAACTACAGGCCATGGCTTAACCCACTGCACCACAGTGCCAGCCCTGTGTGAAACTGTTTTAAATGACCAAGAATGATGATAATAGGGCCAATATATGTCTTTGGCATGTAATTGGGGACATACTGACAAAATATAGGGTCATACATTTAACAAAATATTAAAAATTGCCACCTTCTCAAATGAAATAGTAAAGTTCTGACTGCTCAGATTTCAATAGTTTGTCCTCCAATTTATCAGGAGTATGATGAAATAGAGAACTCAATTGACATATTCTAGATCACATTAGCAAAGAACTTACTTGTTTTTTTTTAAAAAAGCTTCTCCTTTAAGATCCTACTAGACTAAATGAAAACTACTCTTTAAGTACTTAAGTATAATACTTAAGTAGAGTAAGAAAAATGTCAATAAGAATTTGAAAGTAAGATTTAGGGCAAATAGTTTGCTTTGGAAAATTACCTATAACATATGACTTCAAATATTTCAAAAAACGATTTAGCTAAACTACAATTAAAGGAGTGAAAAACTCTATTCTCCAACTAGAATGCAAAATAGAAGAAAACTTTTAACAATACTATAAAATGATCACAATAAAGTGGTAAGTTTTGAAAGGATATGCTTTGGTTCTTTTAAAAGAGATATCTTCAGTCTCATGTCTCCACTTTCAGCAAAAAATTTAAATGCCACTTAATTGTATTCACTGTAAAAATAAAAGGGGAAAATATATAAAGTTAGCATTAAAAACAAACATGTCAACACACAAAAAAAGCTACCAAAACAGCTTTTCACCCCAAGGAATACTGTAACCCCTTTCATTTTTCTGGTATTACATGGGAAAAGGAAGAAAACTGATAGGTGCACCAATCCTGTCAAAGGGCAATGGGCAGTCTTGGGTTGAACCCTCTGCAAGTTTCCTGAGTTGGTCCTACAAGTCCAGGGCACCATTAAGTAAATCTGATCAGATAAAGAACTGTCAAAGGCAATCCTGAGCCACACCAAAAGATTCTGCAAACTGGGAACTCTTCATAAATCAATTTTAGCCCTGTGTAATGGCTATAAATTGAATTTCCAGTCTGAACAAAAAATAAACTACATTTTTAGAAATTTAATTTTAGGATTCCTATGGGAATAATATATCATCAATCTGGTAGCCCAATCTGGGGTCTGTTGTTGCAAGGTGGTCCAGGGTAGGGGGAAGGACCAGCAGACACTATCCAACAGTTATGGTTAACACAATGGCAATATGAAAAAATAATTATTTAAAGAAAGAGGTAACATTTTGATTATAAAATTCACATAAAAGTCACAGTAACTATTAAATAAAAACTTCAAAAAAAGAGGAGTAACACTTTCTAAATAACCATCTCATTGAAAGAAACAAATCAAGAAAATTCTAAACTGTCAGACTCCAATTTACATGTACAGACTTACTTTCTCAATAATTTAACCTAAAATAATTCATGGGCCAGTGTTGTGATGTGGGGGTAAGGGTGCCACCTGCAATGCCCTCATCCCATTGGGTGCTAGTTCATGTCCTGGCTGCTCCACATCCCTGTTAGGGGTCTATGAAAAGAAGTAGAAGATGGTCCAAGTTCTTGGGCCCCAGCCACACCATGGGAGACCTGAAAGAAGCTCCTGGCTCCTGGCTTCAGCCTGGCCCAGTGGTGGCCGTTGCAGCCATCTGGTGAGTGAATCAGTGGATGGAAGATCTCTCTCTCTCTGTCTCTCTCTCTCTTCCTCTCAATCTCTCCCACTCTTTCTGTAACTTTGACTTTCAAATAAATAAATAAATCTTTTTTATAAAAGTGTAAATAAAGGGAAAAAATTCTCTTTACCCAGTCAAAAGTTACTGCTAACCATATCAAAGGAGATGCTGACTATATTTAGTAGACCTCCTTTAGATAATTTCTTATTCCCTTGAGTCCTGGAAGACTTTTAGTTCCCATAAGGTACTGAATACTGGCACTGTATTTCAAAACATTCCTTTCACTTCTCTTTCTTCCAGTTGTCACAGGGTGATTTCTGTTGAACATCAAAGGTATGAAACTGTGTAGCACAGTCAGAGCTAGAATACAATCTCCCCCAGGCAAACTTCACAGGTTCACTTTTTGTTCCTTAGTAGTTCAACATCTTCTTCAAAACTCCTTCCTCCCTCCTAGCAGGACTCTTCCAATCAGTGAAAGTAAAAAGAATAACATTTTAAAAAATTCTGTTTTTTCACAATAGCTCAAATTTACTTAGCTAGTAAAGAGTTTAATAAAATAAAAACAGATAGGGGCCAGCACCGTGGCTCACTTGGTTAATCCTCTGCCTGGGGCACCGGCATCACATATGGGCACCGGGTTCTAGTCCCAGTTGCTCCTCTTCCCATCCTACTCTCTACTGTGGCCCGGGAGGACAGCGGAGGATGGCCCAAGTGCTTGGGCCCCCTCACCCACGTGGGAGACCAGGAAGAAGCACCTGGCTCCTGGCTTTGGATCAGCGCAGCGCCAGCCATAGCAGCCATTTGGGGGGTGAACCAATGGAAGGAAGACCTTTCTCTCTGTCCCTCTCTATCTCACTGTCTAACTCTGTCAAATAAAAAATTAAAAAAATAAAAGCAGATAAATTCTTGCTTCTGGAAGTGACAAAGAACACAACAGATACAAAAATATACATAAAAGCTGGATATACTATTGATATAAAAATTTTTAAAACAGTATGGTTTTTATAAGAAAGGGACTACTGCCCAACAGAGAAAAGCCCAGGACTGGACAGCTTCACTGTTGAATTCTACCAGACATTTAAAGAAGAACTAACTCCAATTCTTCTCAAGCTATTCAAAACAATGGAAAGTGAGAGAGTCTTCCCAAACTTCATATATGAAGCCTACGTCATCTTAATTCCTAAACCTGAAAAAGATGCAACAGAGAAAGAGAATTATAGACCAATATCCCTGATGAACATAGACACAAAAATACTCAACAAAATATTAGCTATTCAAATCCAACAACACAGCAGAAAAATCATTCACCAGACCAAGTAGGATTTATCCTGGGTATGCGAGGATAGTTCAACATTTGCAAATCAATTAGTATGATACATCAGATAAACAAAATGAAGAACAAAAACCATAGGATTATCTCAATAGATGCAGAGAAAGCATCTATGACAATGCAGCATCCTTTCATGATGAAAACCTTAAACAAATTGGTTATAGAAGGAACATTCCTCAACACAATCAAGGTAATTTATGACAAACCCATGGCCAGTGTCCTCTTGAATGGGGAAAAGTTGGAAGCATTCCCTCTAGGATCCAGAATCAAACAAAGATGCCCACTCTTACCACTGCTACTCAATATAGTTTTGGGAAGTTTTAGCCAAAGCCATTAGGCAAGAAAAAGAAATCAAAGGGACACAAATTAGAAATGACAAAATCAAACTATCCTTATTTGCAGATGACATGTTTCTATATATAGGGGATCCAAAAGACTCCACAGTGAGACTACTGGAACTCATAAAAGAATTTGATAAACTGGCAAAATATAAAATCAACATAGAAAAATCAATAGCTTTTGTATACAGAGAGAATGTCATGGCTGAGAAAGAACTTTTAAGATCAGTCCCATTCACAATAGCTTCAAAAAGAATTAAATACCTTGGGATAAGTTTAACCAAGGATGTCAAAGATCTCTATGATGAAAATTACAAAACATTAAAGAAAGAAATAGAAGAAGACATTTAAAAATGGAAAAATCTTCCATGTTAATAGATTGGAAGAATCAACATCATCAAATCATTCACACTACAAAAGCAATTTACAGATTCAGTGGGATCCCAATCAAAATACCAAGGACTTTCTTCTCAGATATAGAAAAAATGATGCTGAAATTCATATGGAAACACAAGACATCCCAAATAGCTAAAGCAATCTTATACAACAAAAATAATGCTGGAGGCATCACAATACCTGATTTCAAGACATACTACAGGGCAATTATAATCAAAACAGCCTGGTACTGGTACAAAAACAGACTTGCAGATCAAGGGAACAGAATAGAAACTCCAGAAATCAATCCATGCATCTACAACGAACTCACATTTGTCAAAGGAGCTAAAATCAATACCTGGATCAAGGACAGTCTCTTTAACAAGTGATGCTAGGGAAAATGGATTTACACATGCAGAAGTATGAAACTATCCTCCTACCTTACACCTTACACAAAAATCCATTCAAAATTGATCGAAGACCTAAATTTATGACCCAATACCATCAAATTATTAGAGAACATTGGGGAAACCCCACAAGACATTGACAGACAAAGAGTTCTTGGAAAAGGCCCCAGAAACAAAGGCAATCAAAGCCAATTACATCAAGCTGAGAAGTTTCTGCACTGCAAAATAAGCACTCAGCAAAGTGAAGAGACGACAGACAGAATAGGAGAAAATATTTGCAAACTATGTAACTGATAAAGGGTTAATATCAAGAATCTATAAAGAGCTCAAGAAATTCAACAACCACAAAACAATCCAGTCAAGAAATGGGCAAATGGAGCTGGTTCTGTGGCATAGTGGGTAAAGCCACTGCCTGCAGTGCCGGCATCCCATATGGGCACGGGTTCGAGTCTCGATCTGGCTCTCTGCTGTGGCCTGGGAAAGCAGTAGAAGATGGCTCAGGTTCTTGGGCCCCTGTACCCACACGGGGCACCTAGAGGAGGCTCCAGGCTCCTAGCTCCTGGCTCCTGGCTTCGGATCGGCACAGCTCCGGCCACTGCAGCCACTTGGGGAGTGAACCAGCAGATGGAAGACCTGTCTCTCTCTCTCTCTCTCTGTCTCTCCTCTTCTATGTAACTTATAGGTAAATAAATAAATGGGCAAAGGATTTGAACAGGCATTTTTTTTTAAGATTTTATTTATTTATTTGACAGGTAGAATTACAGACAGTGAGAGAGAGAGAGAGAGAGAGAGAGAGAGAGAGAGAGAAAGGTCTTCCTTCTGTTGGTTCACTCCCCAAATGGCCATAATGGCCAGAGCTGCACCCTTCCAAAGCCAAGAGCTAGGTGCTTCTTCCTGGTCTCCCATGTGGGTGTAGGGGCCCAAGCTCTTGGGCCATCTTCTACTGCTTTCCCAGGTCACAGCAGAGAGCTGGATTGGAAGAGGAGCAACTGGGACTAGAATCTGGTGCCCATATGGGATGCCAGCACCGCAGGCGGAGGATTAACCTAGTGTGCCACGGCACCAGCACTGAACAGACATTTTTTCAAAAGAGGAAATTCAAATGGCCAAAAGACACTTGAAAATGTCAGGATCACTAGCCATCAGGGAAATGCAAATCAAAAGCATGATGATGAGGTTTCACTTCACTCACTTAGAATGGCTCTCATATAGAAATGAACAAACAACAAATGCTGGCAAGGATGTGAGGAAAAAAGTACCCTGGACCACTGTTGATGGGAATGTAAACTGGTGCAGCCACTGTGGAAGGCAGTATGGAGATTCCTCAAACATCTGTATTAAGCTTACCATGTGATCCAGCCGTCCCATTCCTGGGAACTCACCCAACCCAAAAGAAATCACCATATGAAAGAGTTATCTGTACCCCCATGTTCATTGTGGCAAAATTTACAGTTAAAATATGGAATCAACTCAGATGTCCATCAGCTGTTGACTGGATAAAGAAATTATGGTTTATATACACTATATATAGCTATTAAAAAAGAAATAAAAGAAATCCTGTCGTTTGCAATAAGATGGATGCAACTGGAAACCATTATATTTAGTGAGATAAGCAGTCCCAGAAAGACAGAAAACATGTCTTCCTTGATCAAGATAACTAATACAGTACCTGAAATATAATGTGTTGGAGTGAAAGAGACATTTTGAGATTCAATGATTTTTTTTATAGCCCTTGTGTCTTCTGTTGAGGAACAGTTTTTTTTTTTTTTTCCTGTTCATACTATTTGTTGAACTCTTTTACTTTGAGTAGGGGTAACTATATGATCCTTAACTATACTGAAAATATATCTTGGTAAAAATTAAGAGTGAAAATGTGATGGGGGGGGGGAATGTTACTATATTCCTAAATCTGTATATATGAAATATATGAAGCTTTAAAATTAATCAAAAAAGGGACAATCAACTGTTCAGAAATATACTGCAGAGGAATTTTGAAAAGAAGGTAGCATCCTGACACTGGGAAGAGTCTCTTGCTCAGAGAACCTTATGCATTCCATTTAGCCAAGATTATCTGAATGAATAACACGTTCATTCTGGTATGAGACTGAACAGAGGACTAAGGCAAAAGTAACATTAGAGCATAGTCAATTCAGACAAGTTCAGAACTGCTTAAATGCTGCACTGAGAGATTTTCAATCTGCTCAAAGGCATTGGCCACTGAGGATCTGATCAACAAGTGGTATTGGAGTGGGAGGAATAAGAGTAAGATAATGCAAAGAAAATGTCCAGGGTACAGATAACTTCACAACTTTACACAGGAAACACAATTGTGCTCTTGCTATTTAAAGTCATTTATAGGAGGCCAGCACTGTGGCGTAACAAGGAAAGCTGCTGCCTGCGGTGCCAGCATCCCATATGGGCTCCGGATCGAGACCCGGCTGCTCCACTTCCAATCCAGCTCTCTGCTATGGCTTGGGAAAGCAGTAAAAGATGGCCCAAGTCCTTGGTCCTCTGCACCCACATGGGAGATATGGAAGAAGCTCCTGACTCCTGGCTTCAGATCAGCTCAGCTCTGGCCATTGTGGCTATCTGGGGAGTGAACCAGCAGATGGAGGACTCTCTCTCTCTCTCTCTCTCTCTCTCTCTCTGTAACTCTGCCTCTCTGTAACTCTGCCTTTCAAATAAAAAATAAATAAATAAATAAATCTTTTATAAAAAGTCATTTATAAATTATACCTGGGTGCTGGTATCCAATATTGGAGCTAGTTCAAGACCCGCTGCTCCACTTTTGATCCAACTCCCTGCTATGGCCTGGAAAAGCAGCAGAAGATAGCCCAAGTGCTTGGGCCCCTGCCCTTTTGTGGGAGACCCAGAAGAAGCTCCTGTCTCCTAGTTTCGGATCAGCCCAGCTCCCGCCATCGCAGCCATTTGGGGAGTGAACCAGCAGATGGAAGACCTCTCTCTACCTCTGCCTCTGCCTCTCTGTAACTCTGCCTTTCAAACAAATAAATAAATAAATCTTTTAAAACAAAACTGGCTCTGGTCCAGCTGACACCAATATTTATGAGGTTTGGGAAGAACAAAATGTTGTTACTTGTCAGCACCTCCATGATAAAAGCTACCATCACCTCCTGCCTCATTTATTGCAGTAGCCTCTGAACTGATGTTCTGCTCCTATACTTACCCCTCCAAGCTCTTCTAAAAACAACAGCAATAATTCCTTTTAAGCTAAATCAGAGCACAAAGGCCAGTATAGCTAAAACAGAATGAGTGCGGCCAGTGCTGTGGCCCAGTAGGTTAATCCTCCACCTGGGGCACCAGCATCCCATATGGACAACAGTTCTAGTCCCAGCTGCTCCTCTTCAGAACCAGCTTTCTGCTGTGGCCTGGGAAAGCAGTGGAAGATGGCCCAAGTCCTTGGGCCCCTGTACCCGCGTGGGAGACCTTGAAGAAGCTCCTGGCTCCTGGCTTCAGATCATGTCAGCTCCAGCAACTGCAGCCATTTGGGGAGTGAAACAGCAGATGGAAGATCTTTCTCTCTGTCTCTCCCTCTCACTATCTGTAACTCTACTTCTCAAGTAAATAAATAAAATCTTTAAAAAAAAAAAAAAAAACAGAGTAAAGACACAAGCAGGAAATTAGGGAAGGAGTGAGGGGCACAGATCATATACAGCTTTGGAAAGTCACAATAAAAGCTTTGGTTTTTCTTCTGAATGAACCCAGAAACCAGTGCTGGGGGCCGGCATACTGGCACTACAGGTTAAGCTGCAGTCTACAACACTGGTATTAACATGAGTGCCACTTTGAGTCCGGGCTGCTCCACTTCAGATCCAGTCCCCTGCTAATGTGCATGGGAAGGCAAAGCCTGGCCCAGCAGCAGCAATTACAGCCATTTGGGGAGTGAACCAGTGCATGGAAGATCGGAAGATCTCTCAGTCTCTCCCTCTCTCTAATTTTGCTTTCAAATAAATAAATCTTTAAAAAATAAGCCAGTGGAGGAGTTAGGAGCAAAATAGTGATACCATACGACATATTTTAAAATGGTCATATACATGCTATGCAAATAAACAGTTGGGAGGGAAGATGAAGAAGAATGGAAGCAGAGAAGCCAGTTACAATTTCTGTAATCGAGAAAAGAGATGAAAGTGGCTTGGATGAAGAAGGACAAGGCAGCAGTAGAATACATGGTACAAAGTGCTGGGCCGGCGCCGCGGCTCAATAGGCTAATCCTCCACCTAGCGGTGCCGGCGCACCGGGTTCTAGTCCCAGTCGGGGCACCGGATTCTTTCCCAGTTGCCCCTCTTCCAGGCCAGCTCTCTGCTGTGGCCTGGGAGTGCAGTGGAGGATGGCCCAAGTCCTTGGGCCCTGCACCCCATGGGAGACCAGGAGAAGTACCTGGCTCCTGCCTTCGGATCAGCGCGGTACGCTGGCCGCAGCACGCCAGCCGTGGCGGCCATTGGAGGGTGAACCAATGGCAAAAGGAAGACCTTTCTCTCTGTCTCTCTCTCTCACTATCCACTCTGCCTGTCAAAACAAAACAAAACAAAAACAAAGTACTCATACTCCGAATACGTTTTGAGAGAAGATTCCATCAGAATTTGTTGATGAATTGGATTTAATCAAATGAATCATAAAAAAATGACTCAAACATTTCAACAGTTAGAATGGAGTTGCCATTTACTGAAAAGAGAAGAGTGAGGAGGGCCGGCACCGCGGCTCACTAGGCTAATCCTCCGCCTAACGGCGCCGGCACACCGGGTTCTAGTCCCAGTCGGGGCGCCGGATTCTGTCCTGGTTGCCCCTCTTCCAGGCCAGCCCTCTGCTCTGGCCAGGGAGTGCAGTGGAGGATGGCCCAAGTGCTTGGGCCCTGCACCCCATGGGAGACCAGGAAAAGCACCTGGCTCCTGGCTCCTGCCATCGGATCAGCGCAGTGCGCCGGCCGCAGCGCACCAGCCGCTGCGGCCATTGGAGGGTGAACCAACAGCAAAAGGAAGACCTTTCTCTCTGTCTCTCTCTCTCACTGTCCACTCTGCCTGTCAAAAAAAAAAAAAAAAAAAAGAGAGAGAAGAGTGAGGAACATTTACTGAAAAGAGAAGAGTGGAGGCTGTAATATTAAAAATTCCATTTTGGAAATGTTAAGTTTAATATGTCTATAAGACATTCCAAATGGAGAGAGTGAGGAGAAGCTGGATATACAAGTCTGAAGTCCAGATATAGGTTAGAGTTGGAGATACCAATTTGACATCACTTTGAGGGTTGAAAGCACTAAGATTATAGTCAAAGCCATGGGATACAATAAAACTACCAAGAAAACTTGAAAAGGTAGTAGATTCAGTGGTCTGGAAGTCCTCCTGAAGAATTGTCAGCATTAAGATTCTAGAGGGGCCAGCGCTGTGGTGTAGAGGGTTAAGCCACTGCCTGCAGTGTTGGCATCCCATATGAGTGCCAGTTCAAGTCTCAGTTGCTCCTCTTCCAATCCAGCTCTCTGTTATAGCCCGGGAAAGCAGTAGAAGATGGCCCAAGTGTTTGGGCCCCGGCACCCCTGTGAAAGACCCAGAAGAAACTCCTGGTTCCTGGCTTCTGGCTTTGGATCTGTGCAGCTCTGGCCATTGAGACCATCTGGGGAATAAACTAACAGATAGAAGACCTCTGTCTCTGCCTCTGCCTCTCAAATAAAGAAGAAGAAAGAAAGAAAGAAAGAAAGAAAGAAAGAAAGAAAGAAAGAAAGAAAGAAAGAAAGAAAGAAAGAAGGAAAGAAGGAAAGAAGGAAAGAAGGAAAGAAGGAAAGAAGGAAAGAAGGAAAGAAGGAAAGAAGGAAAGAAGGAAAGAAGGAAAGAAGGAAAGAAGGAAAGAAGGAAAGAAGGAAAGAAGGAAAGAAGGAAAGAAGGAAAGAGTCAGATTTGACTGTAAAGGTAAAGGAATCATTCATACTTAAAGTTGAGGACATTAATTTGGCTACTAATACACTGTAAATTCCAAAAGGATTTAGATGCCACAGAGCTAAGAATCTGAAACAGATGGTGGGAAATGGAAGACACAGCTGGCTGACATCCAGGATCCATTCACATCCACTGCTGTGGTAGAAAAACCTAAAGCTTCTCTGGCTACATAGAAAGAAGACTGGGTTTCTCAGCTGCCCTGAAAGTCAGGGCTGATCTCAATCTGAAACCCACAGGCAGATATTACAATGTCATCAACCTAGTGGGTATACAATCCCAACAAAAATGGATACCTATTGTGGCAATGTAAAAAGTGAGTTACTTAAAGAACCCATTTTATTATTTCTTATAAAAGTTATATAAAATCACAGCATAATTTGTAAATAAAAACTTGGAAGAGTTAGCACTCCCCTGTTGTACCAGCAAGACCACGTATAACAGAGAAACAAGAAACAAGGAGCCAAGATTCTTGAGCTAATTGAGTCAGATCAGGCCTGCATTGCCTATTCAGACTTTTAAGTTACATAAAATGAAGTTTTTTTTTTTTATATTTAAGCTACTGTCATCAACAGCTAACCTTTTTTTAAAAATTTTTATTTATTTATTTAAAAGGCAGAGTTACAGAGAGGCAAAGGCAGAGAGAGAGAGTGAGAGAGCAAGAGAGTCTTCCATCTGCTGGTTCACTCCCCAGCTGGCAGCAACAGCCAGACCAGAGCCTATACAAAGCCAGGAGCTTCTTCCATTTCTCCCATGCAAATGCAGGGGCCCAAGGACTTGGGCCATCTTCTACTGCTTTCCCAGGCCACAGCAGAGAGCTGGATCGGAAGTGGAGCAGCCGGGACTCAACTGGCGCCCATATGGGATGTCGGCACTCAGATGGCTTCTTTACCAGCAATGCTGTAGTGCTGGTCCATTATAGCTAATCCTAAAAAGGAACTAACACAAGGAGTTAAGAGTCTTTAATGCAGAAGCTGGGGTAAACAGGGACATAAGGGATGATGGAATAGTGACAAAGATTTAGAGAAGGTAGCCATCTTAGTATGTTTTCTGTTGCTTTAACAAAATACCTAAGGCTGGGTACTTTATAAAGAAGAGGTCTCCAGGTCACAATTCCTAGATTTAAGAGCATGGCACTGCATCTGCTTGATTCTAGCTACATTACTACATGAAGGATGGCATCATGGTGGGAGTGTGTGTCAGAGGGAGAGATCACACAGTGAAGCAGAAAACCAGAGTTTCAGCGGCTGGTCTAGCTTTTTCTGTCACAGTTTACTCTTGCAGGAACCAGAGTTCCTTAATAACTACGTTAATCCCTTATGAGAGAATTATCCCCAATGACTTAATCATCTTCTACTAGGCCCTACCTCTTAAAGTTTCCAGCACAACACTGCCATACTGGGGACCAAGCTTCCAGAAATTGATACTTTGGAGGATATATTCAAACCATAATGGTGACTATCAACTCAAACTGTATTCTTCTTCTTGGAACTGACCTTTTAGGCAATATGTAGTGTTAATGTAAAGTTTCTTTTTTTTTTCTTTTTAAAGATGTATTTATTTATTTGAAAGGCAGAGTTGCAGAGGCAGAGGCAGAGAGAGGTCTTCCATCCTCTGGTTCACTCCCCAAATGGACACAATGGCCAGAGCTTAGCAGATCCAAAGCCAGGAGCTTCTTCTAGGTCTCTCAAGGACTTGGGCCATCTTCCACTGCTTTCCAAGGCCATAGCAGAGCTGGATCAGAAGAGGAGCAGCTAGGACTCGAGCCAGGACCCATATGGGATGCTGACAGTGCAGGCAGTGGCTTTACCCGCTATGCCACAGTGCCAACCCCAGTGTAAAGTTTCCCAAGGGAAAAGTGAGGCAGTCTTCTTGCTAAGAGCACAAAGAACTCCGTGGAATTTCTTTTTAATCCTGCTTTAATAGGCAGTTTAGGGAGGGGAAGAAATTGTAGGGAGTTACTGGGGAATAACTAAGTGTTCATTTCTCCTAATATCCTGAATTTTAAACAGTGGGTTAAGTCCTTGTACTTCTTCTGAATCTATACTCACTGCCTTAATTAACTCAACTAGTTTCATGGTTTAACATAGATTGAAACATATTCACTGCACAGTGACAATTCCTAATTTCATATCTACAGTCCATGTCTTACCACTAAACCCAACTTTTTTCCCCAATCTGGAAAGCAAAAAGACAAGAGATCTCCCATTGGCTGTTTCATTCCCTAAATGTTCACAACTGCTGAGGACAAGCCAAGCCAAAACCAGGAGCCCCAAACCTGTTCTGGGTCTCCCATATAGGTGGCTTACCTATACCATTACTTATACCATTTATACCAAGTACTTATACCATTACCTGAGCTTCCCAGGGTACTCTTTAGCAGTAAACTGGAAATGCAAATAGAGTTGGGACTCAACTCAGGCACTTCAACTAGGATGCTGACATCCCCAGTAGTCACTTATCTGCTACGCCAGACATCTACCCTACCTCAGACTTTTATATTTAACTACTGACAACTCTAATTGAATGCCTAACAGACGACTCAAACTTAGTAAATTCCACATCAGTCCTGTATCTTCCCTCCAAATTTCCCCTCACATAGTGTTACCCAACTGTGTAAATGGCAATTCTATTCCTCCAGATTTATAGGCCAAAAACCTTGGCATCATCACTGATTGTTTTCTCATATTCACCGCCCCCCCCGAAAAAAGTGTGCTGACTCTAACCAAAATATATTACTTTTCACCACACCCACTGTTGTGACCCCAATCCAACACAGTACTGTCTGTTAACCTAGAATCACTTACAATAGCATCAAAATTGGCCTTCTAGCCCCTCTACAACCTATGTTCACCAGAACTGTGAGTGTGACTATTTTTAAATAGACCGTGGCACTTTTCCACTCAAAATTCTCCACTAGTTTCATATGTCATCAGAGGCAAAACAAAGTTCTTACAATGATGGCCAAGGCCAGCTGGACTCCATTATTGACCTGGATTTCCATTATAAGGTTAATTTTATGTGTCAGGTTGACTAGACTATGATGCCCAGTTCTTTGGACAAACAGTAGTCTAAATGTTGCAAAAGTTTTCTTTTTTTTTCAGGTGATCAACATTTACAACCAGTTGAATTTTTTTATTTGAAAACTAGAGTGACAGAATCAGAGAGAGGGAAAAGAGAGAGAGATCTTCCATCTGCTGGTTCACTCCCCAAAATGACTGCAATGGCCAGAGCTGGGCAAGGCCAAAGCCAGGAGCTAGGGACCAGGAGTTTCATTTGGGTATCCCACGTGGGTGCAGGGACTCAATGACTTGGGCCATCTTCCACGGTTTTTCCCAGGCCATTAGCAGAGAGCTAGATCAGAACTGGAGCAGCAGGGACTCGCACTGGCACCCGTATGGGATACCGGTGTTGGCAGCAACATAACCCATTATGCCACAATGCCAGGCCCCAATCAGTTAAATTTAAGTAAAGCATATTATCCTGCTTAATTTAAGTGGGATACTCAGTCAAAGGCCTTATGAGCAAAAAACAAGGCTTCTCAAAGAAAAGGTTCTACCTCCTGGCTGCATTATGAAAATTATACCTTAGCTTCCATCTTTTAGACTCAAGAATCTTACCTGAATTTCCAACCTGCTAGACTGATTGTCCTATGAATTTAGGACAATCCCACAATCTGTGTACCAGCTCCCACAATCACATGAAGCAAATCCCTAACTTCTTGGTAAATAGATCTTTCTCTATCAATAGGGATTATCTATCTATATTACCCTACATATCTACAGGTTGACACAGGGACAGACGAGAGAGATCCCCTATTAGTTCTGTTTCTCTGGAGAACCCTAATATGCTATTATTTCTTTGACCTCATTTCCTGTCTCCCTCTCTCCTTTCACTCAATCTGCTTCAGCCATACTGGCCTCTGTGCTTTTCTTCAAATATATTAAGTATGGACCTGCCTCATGGCCTTTGTACTTTTTGTACTCTCTGTCTGGAAGCCCTTCCCTTAGACAGCTGCATGGAATGCTTTCCTTCTCTCCTTTATATCTTCACTCAAAAGTCATCTTCTCAGGGTGTTGCTGCACAGTGGGCTGTCACTGCTTGGGGTGCCCATTCCCATATTTGAGTGCTGGTTCAAGTCCCAGCTACTCTGCTTCTGATCCAGCTTCCTGTTGATGCATCCTGAGAAGTGGTAGATGACGGCTCAAGTATTTGGGTTCCTGCTACCCATATAAGAGACCCAAATGGATTTCTAGGCTCTTGGCTTCGCCTGTCCAGCCCTCACTGTTGAGGGCATTTGGAGAATGGACCAGCTTGCTCTTGCTTTCTCTCTCTCTCTCTATCTCTCTCTGGTTCTGCCTTTCAAATAAATTAAAATTAAAAAACAAATTTTCTTCTCAGTAAAGCTTTCTATGTATATCATATTTGAGTCCAAATGTCACATTATTTTTTACTGTTGCCCCCTTTTTTTCCTTTTTTTTTTTTTTTTTTTTTTTTTGACAGGCAGAATGGACAGTGAGAGAGAGACAGAGAGACAGAAAGGTCTTCCTTTGCCATTGGTTCACCCTCCAGTGGCCGCCACGGCCGGCGTGCTGTGGCCGGCGCACCGCGCTGATCCGACGGCAGGAGCCAGGAGCCAGGTGCTTTTCCTGGTCTCCCATGGGGTGCAGGGCCCTTGGGCCATCCTCCACTGCACTCCCGGGCCACAGCAGAGAGCTGGCCTGGAAGAGGGGCAACTGGGACAGAATCTGGCGCCCCGACCGGGACTAGAACCTGGTGTGCCGGTGCCGCTAGGTGGAGGATTAGCCTGTTGAGCTGCGGCACCGGCTACTGTTGCCCCTTTTTAAAAGGGAAGCTCTTTGAGGTCAGTCATCTTTGTCTGTTTTGTTCACTTGCATATGGCATGCAACTAAAACCATGCTTGGTACTCAGTAAATATTTGTCCAAAGAATGGAGAAACAATATAGCCAGAAGGCACAGCTTATAAGTGTAGTGATTAAAGGTATGTAAATGTAAAATAGACATACACACACACATGCACACACTATATTTATGTAAACATTTGGGGTGTGTGTGTATAAAGTTGTATAAGTTAAAAGCTTAAAGGAAAGAAATAGAATAGTAGCTATAAAGGCCTTTTTACATTAGGTTAGATCTCATTGTGTTTGGAGCAAAGAGCAAAAGAACCAATGGAACAGGATAGATTGGCAACATCATTAAAACAGAAGATAACTAAGAGAGCATGAATCCCCTTCAGTGTAATTTAACCAAGGGCACTAATGATGGAGTACTTCCATTTTTAAACACTTACAGATTGGGGGCCGGTGCTGTGGCATAGTGGGTAAAGCCGCCACCTGCAGTGCAGGCATCTCTTATGGGCACTGATTCGAGTCCCAGCTGCTCCACTTCCAATCACAGCAGAGAGCTATGGTCTGGGAAAGCAGTGGAAGATGGCCCAAGTCCTTGGGCCCCTGTATCCACATTGAAGACCCGGAAGAAGGTCCTGGCCCCTGCCTTTCGATCTGTGCAACTCTGGCTTCTGTGGCCAATTGGGGAGTGAGCCAGTGGATGGAAGATCTCTCTCTCTCTCTCTCTCTCTCTCTCCCTCTCTGCCTCTCATTCTCTCTCTGTATAACTCTTTCAAATAAATAAATAAATCTTAAAAAAAAAAACTTACAGATTGAAAGTTCACAGAAATACATAGAGATGGTCAACGGACAATAAAAAACATGAAATAATGCCCATCTCCAAGTATAAAGAAATGAAAATTAAATAGATTGCATAATTCTAGTATCATAGTGACCAAATGCAAAACACCCAGAACCTGGTGCTGGCCTACTGAGAAACAGATACTGCCATACATTTTTAAAGGGCAGGTAAATTGGTGCTGCTTTTTCTGTTTAAGAAATTACTTACTTTAAAAGTCCTTTTTTCCCCATTTAAAAAATTATTTCCTTTCTAGCCCTCCTTACAGCTGGGGTACTGGTAAATAACTCAGGCCATGCCAATCTGATCTGTGCCATATTTTGAATGAGAAGCTACTGACTCAAAGGAGGAGGTATTATATAAGGAATCTACCCCAGGAAGAACTTTGTCATAGGAATTTACCATATTTGTATGAATATACACCAAGATAAATATATACATCTGTTCTATCAAAAACTAGGAATTTAAATGTTTGTCATAAATTGTATACTCCTGTGTGGATATATGTGTTGAAAACATAAAACAGAATTAGAACCAAGAAAATAGAATTAAGAATTAAAGTTAGCATTATGCTAATAAGCTAGTCACAAAAGGACAAATACTGTATGCTTCCACTTATATGAAATACTTTGAGAAGTCAACTTATATGAAAAACTATTGAGAAAGGACCAAAAGTAAAGTAGTGGCTCTCAGAGGCTGGAGGAAGGAAAATTTGCTAACTACTATTTAGCAGGTACAGAATTGCAGTTCTGCAAGATGAAAAGAGTTCTCTGGATGCACGGATATGGCAGCACAACAAAGTGAATTACTTAATGCTACCAAACTGTTTTCTTAAAAATAATTATGATGGTTTAAAGAGAGAGAGAATAACCCTATCCTACTCCAATTACTGTACACATTGGTTAAAGTATATGTAAGGTATGGTATTCACATTTTCTTGCAATTTTAGTTATGACTAATAACCATACTTCAATGTTATTCTTACTGGCTATATTTATATTTCTTTTGAAAGATGGCCAAATAAATTCTAACTAATGTGATTCACAAATTTAAACTGTGTAGCTATTTTTAAAATGAGACGATCTGTACATGTTGATATAGAATGGTATCTACAACATGTTAAATGACAAAAATAAACAGAAGTATTACATAATCCAAATCCTTTTGTGTAAATAAAAAGTTACATATAAGTAAGCTGGTAGATACTAAAACATTTTTCTGGAAAAACAGAGAAAACACTGAAGATATTTGTAAAGGTGTGGGCAATAGGATAAGAGAAACTATCAATTCTCATGTTTCTGCACTGTTTCAAAGTTTTAACCCTGTTATAGTATTTATTTATCTATCCATTTATATAACATGATAGTTTCTTTTTTATTTTATTTTTATTTTTATTTTTTGACAGGCAGAGTGGATAGTGAGAGAGAGAGAGACAGAGAGAAAGGTCTTCCTTTACCGTTGGTTCACCCTCCAATGGCCGCTGCGGCTGGTGCACTGCGGCCAGCGCACCATGCTGATCCGAAGCCAGGAGCCAGTTGCTTCTCCTGGTCTCCCATGGGGTACAGGGCCCAAGCACTTGGGCCATCCTCCACTGCACTCCCCGGCCACAGCAGAGAGCTGGCCTGGAAGAGAGGCAACCGGGACAGAATCCGGCGCCCCGACCGGGACTAGAACCCAGTGTGCCGGCGCCGCAAGGCAGAGGATTAGCCTATTGAGCCACGGCGCCAGCAAGATAGTTTCTTTTTAATACATCTTTACATTTAAAAAACTAACAAATATTTTTTATAAGATTACCATTCTCGGGCCGGCGCCGTGGCTCACTTGGTTAATCCTCCGCCTGTGGCGCCAGCATCCCACATGGGCGCCGGGTTCTAGTCCTGGTTGCTCCTCTTCCAGTGTAGCTCTCTGCTGTGGCCCAGGAGGACAGTAGAGGATGGCCCAAGTGCTTGGGCCCCTGCACCCGCATGGGAGATCAGGAGGAAGCACCTGGCTCCTGGCTTCGGATCGGCGTAGCTCCGACTGTAGCGGCCATTTGGGGAGTGAACCAACGGAAGGAAGACCTTTCTCTCTGTCTCTCTCTTTCTCACTGTCTAACTCTATCTGTCAAATAAATTAAAAAAAAAAAAAAAAAAAAGATTACCATTCTCTATCCTTGACTCCTTTCTTATGAAACTCTCAACTAGCTTACCTTCCTGATACTGTAATTTGTTTTCTTATATAAAATGGGGCTAATAATACCTAGTTCACAAGTTGGTTATAAGTAAATGCAATAATGTATATAAAATATCCAGTAGAGTATCTGAAATATACAAAGTACTTAGTAATTACCAGCTCTTTGTAGTGAAAATTATTTTTATCACCTTGCATATAGCTATTCTTTTCCAAAATAAAAAGAATGTGGAACAGCTGTCTCACTCTTTTCCTATGTGGCTTGCGTAGAGCCAAGGTGAGGCCGAGATCAAGCCAATTGGAGCATTCCATTCCCTCTGCACAAAGATTGTTTCACAGGTAGACCAGGACTTTTATTCAAATAAATCATAAGAAAGAGAAACTCCACTTACCCTCTGGTTTTATAACACCTGAGCCTGGAGTTAGTGTAACTATCTCAGTACAAAAAAAGAGCTTCGATGTGCCACAGATCACTACGCATACTGAAAATAATGCCAAAACAGAACGGAAAGCAAAAAAAACCTGATGGGTTTTGTTTGAATTCCAAATCCAGTTATCATCACCAGATGTTTTAGTTGTGGAAGATAATTTTTTTTCTTGAGACAATTCAGATTGGGTTTTCCATTACTTTTATTCTAGAGGGAGTCTACTTTGGCATTAATTATAAAAATGACATTTCCTCAGTATTCTTGATAAGGTGCTATGCTCTCTCTACTCAAAACCTTAAAAATTTAATCTATTTTTAGTGTTGCTACTATCCTATCCTATGTTCTCTCCTGACTTATATTTTCTCACACTTCTGCCTACCAAATCTATCTTTGCATAATTTACTTATGAATGAAAACATTCTCTTCTTTCAAAAGGATACTTGTATTTCAAAAAAACATTCTGCTTCTAAGCTTCCACAGATTTGTAGGTATGTGTGATAAGTTAGGTGACAGCTTCAATAAGATTAATGTGCTAGGAGGCTTAGGCTTATATTTTATGTTTTTTAATCATTCATTTTTCCCTTTATAATTGAGATCTTTGTAAAAAAAAAATCTATTTATTTATTTATTTATTTGAAAGGCAGAGTTCCAGAGAGAAAGGGAGAGACAGAGAAATCTTCCATCCACTGGTTCACTCCCCAAATGGCTGCAATGGCCAAACTGAGCCAGGCCAAAGTCATGAGCCAGGAGCTTCTCCTGGCTCTCCCACATAGGCATAGGGCCCAAGAACTTGGGACATCCTCTGCTGCTTTCCCAGGTGCATTAGCACAGAGCTGGTCAAAGTGAAGCAGCTGAGACTCAAACCAAAACCCATATGGGATGCCAGCATTGCAGCAAGTGGCTTAACTTGCTATACTGCTACACCATAATGCCAGACCCTAAGGGCTTATATTAGCAAGAGATATATTCTTTTCTACCTGCGCCATGTCTATATCAAACTTATTAATCTTGAACAATATCCTCCAAGTGTTTATATATTACTTCTATAAATTCATTTTTATGAATTTTCATGTTAGTTAATATCTAATTCACCTAAATATTTACAATCATAATCTTTTTAAACATTTATTCAAAAGGCTAATCTCAGACTTCCTGAAATGTAACCAATTAGAAGGCAGAAAAAAACACATATTACAAAACTTAACCAGTACTCAATGAATTGCAAATGAGGATTTTAATTCTAATTCCAATTTTTCTCTTTGAACTTATTTCTTCAGGTAAGGTAAAATTCTACCTTTCTAATGTAAAAAAGTGAGCCTTCCTTCCTCACATAGAAACTGCAGATAGGATTGTTAGCAGTTGATTTTATTTTACTAATTTTTATTAATTTGTTTAGAGAGGCAGATAAAGACAAACATAGCTCCCTTCTCCTGGTTCGTTCCCCAGATGCCTGCCATGGCCAGGACTGTGTCAGGCAAAAGCCAGAGGCCAGGAATTCAACCCAAGTCTCCCAGATGGGTGACAAGAACCCAATTACTTGAATCATCACTGCTGTTTTCCAGGGTATGCATTAGCAGGAAGCTGGAGTCGGGAGTGGAGCCGAGTATTAAACCCAGGTACTCCAATATGGAATGTCAAAGGCCCACCCTAGTAGATGATTTTACACCAGGAAGATAAGAGAGTTACATTTTTTGAAACGATCATAATGCAGTCCTTTCCAAGTGACCAGATTCTCTTTATAATTACTCTGAAAAGTATACCAAGTGCCAGCAAAGATCATCCAAAGTCTTTATTGCTTGTGATTCTAATATCTTCTCAAAAATTACATGTACGGGTAGGTGTTTGACCTAGGATTTAAGATACTGGGTAGAATACATGTGTCCTGTATCAGAGTACCGGGGTTTGATTCTCTGACTCTGGCTTCATTCCAGTTTCCTGCTAATTCAGACCTTGGAAAGTTCAAGTAGTTGAGTTTCTGCCACCCACACAGGAGATCTGGACTGAGATCCTGGCCCCAGAGTTCAGCTCATTGAGAAGGTCCTTGCAGGCATTTAGAAAGTAAACTAGAACACAGCAGTGTTCTTTCTCACTTTCTTTCTTTCTATTCCTCTCAAGAAAAAACTACACTTATTCTAGTGTCTTAATTTACAGTATAGATAAATTTCCAGCTTTAATCTATTCTATAGCTGTTTGTTACTAAAGTCTTTTCTTCATCAAACACCCAGGTTTTGTTCTAGTGATCAGTTTCCATTAAATTCAAGGCCATTAGTCAGTCTATTAATTTACTGAAACTACATTACTTTTTCATCAGTTATTAAGACCTTCAATATTGACAGCAATCATCTAAGGTGGTAAAACTATCATTTATCTGTGACTTCTTGTTCTTCCTATCCCCTCATCACTAATTCAAGAATTCACAAACAACAGTACAGATTTCAAGTTTATTTTAACCATTTATTTTAACCATCAAAATCTACAAAGCTATTCGATTATTTTTCCCAAAAAATGAACTCCAGATTTTGTCTGTTCTACTGCATTGTCACTCCTCACCTTCCATATGGAGGACTGTACAGTAACAATCTAACTAAAGTCATGACTGTTCACAGTATCTTTCTCCTTTAACAGGCTCCAATTACTTGTTAATTATTCTTCCTATCTTCACCAACTCATTCTTTGACTCAAAATTTTCCTAATAGCTGTCTCCTCCATGTCATATCTAAAATCCAGGGCTTAACTTTCAAAATCCTTCATAAGCTACCTTTCCAATAACTTGACTATTATTCATCCTTAACACATACCCTAATAAGGTCAATGTCAGAAACAGCAACATCAAATTCTTATGGGATATGTGCTAGATGAATAATCATAAACAATTCTATATGCTGATTGTATTAATATTCTCAGAAATATTGATAAACTGAACAAACTGTCAAGCATATACCAGCTTAAAAAAAAAAAAAGATGAGATTCGAGAGTCTACTTTCCATGTTAAATCTCTCTACTATATTGTACTGTTCCTCTAATACAATTTGGTCTAGCCTTTGCTTTTTGAATAGTTGATAGCTCTCAAAATCAGGTTTTGTAGTGCTTTACAACCTTTCAAAACACAGAAGATTTCAGAAGCCCCCAGAGAGAATCCCTGTATCTTCTTGGTAGGCCTACTAACCAAAAGTTTTTTCATTGAGCTTTATTTTCTATAATTTGTGTTATGAAAACAATTCTTTTTTTCAATCTCAAATATAAAAGTGTATTATAGTTTGAGTCAATCAAACCAGTCTCCCACCCTCACAAAATTCTTACTGAATGTAGTTATGGGACCAATTAGTGATTCTTTAATATTGTGGGAGATTAAGACGAAGTCTGAGAATATGATGAAGGTTGTAGGAAAACTAACCCCCCAGAAGAAAAGCAAAACAAACGGAATTCTAGATACAATTTCAGGATAGTTATGAACTCTGAAGTCCAATCACCTACTATTGGAAAGATTTCAGGTTAAAAATCCGCTAAGAAAACTAAATTCTCCAGGAGCAAGGACTATCATATTGGCTTATCATGCCTTGCACGTTTCAGTGTACACAAAAGCTATGTAAGAAATATTCGCTAATTAATAACTCATAAAAATAATCAGAAAACAAGACATCCTTTCTTCCATTCGGGTCCTTTAGGAAAATGACTTTAAAAGTCTGAAATCCCCTTTCATAGTGACATTAATGATCTAACATCAATAACTCAAAATCTATTATTTTGCTATTCACTTGTGGACCACACGGCCATTCACTAATCCAGGTCTTTTCTTCTCCCCGTTGGTCCTCCACTCCCTTCAAACTCAGGGCTGCCTCCTTCGCATCCCACGAGCTACACCCAGAACCCCACTAAATCCAGGGAGACAGAAAATAACGGATGCTACACGAAGCACACACCCTCAGAGCAGGTAAGGGGGCATCCAGGGACGGCTACAACTTCCGGACGAGTTCCTCACCATGGCTAGAAGGGAAGAGATTTACCTCAAGTTTCAGGAAAGAGGTGGCGATTGCTCGCACAGGACTGGGACCAGCTGCCAAGAAGCCTCCTAATCTCCCCGTCACCATAGTGACTTCCAAGAGCAAGACTCCCTGCCTCTTCTCGCGAGAGTTCCCCAAGGCGCGTCATCGGAGCGGGCCCTACACCCCGCCCTTCAAAGCCCGCCCTCTGCTTCAGGGGCGTGATTGAGCTGGAGCCCTGCCTCCAAGTGTGGGCGGAACCCTGTTCTGTGTTTTTTCCTACTTCTCGAAACTCCAAAGGTTATTTGTTCAAATAACTATCAAAGTTATGCCGCTGTGTCGGAACACAGAGAAAACATTCCCTCGCTCCTTTTCATTTAGCAGAAACTTCCCCGGCTGCCCGTGTCCGGCCGGGAGTGTACGCATGCGCAGGAGCGACTCGAAGATGGCGGTGGCAATCGCCGCACTTTTTTTCAAATTAGTGGCTCCCAGAAATCATTGCGCGCATTTGTAACGAATTTCCGTTCGAGTTTGTATTTTAGGCGCCATTTTCGAGTGAAGGACCCGGAGCCGAAACACCGGTAGGAGCAGAGGGGGTGGCGTAGCCAACCGTTTCCAGCCCCGTTCGGAGCGGACTGCCCCTCAGGTAAAGTCCTTTTTTTCCTGATTCGGTTGTCACGCTCGTACTTCCTGCCCGGCCGCGAGCGTCTGGAAAGTCGAGGCCTTGAGCGGCGAAGTCTGGGCTGAGGCTGCCGCCCGGAGATTTCTCGCTGTCACCCCTCCCCCCGCGGCCGCTCCCCGGCGGCCGGGGCTCCCGCGCGCACCTCCGGGGCGCCGCTGCTGCGAGCGCCTCTCGAGGGGGCGCCGAGCTTCGAGCGTCTCCTCCAAAAGTCCTGCGCTCCGTCTGGGGAAGGGCGTCGCCCCCTGCCCCCCTGCCTGTGGCTTCCCTGGGGGGAGAGGGCGGAACACCAGCTTCCGAGCCTTTACTGCTGACCTCTCGCGGTTTACTAGCCCGCGGGACTCCGCCCCGGGACGAGGAGCCCCTGGCACCCCGAGGTGACTGAGGCGGAGCGGGGCGCCGCGCTGTCCGCCCGGGGAGTGGCTGCTGTGGGTCCCAGCCGCCGGCCGCCCTTCCCCGTCGGGCTGCGGCGAGCGGCCGTCAACGGCGCCGGGAGCCCAATGGCGGGGAGAGGAGAGGGGCGGCGGAGCTGGGAGCCCGGCGAACCCGAAGCCCCAGCGAGCTCCGAGTCGGGTGCGGGGATGTCCGAGGCGGCCGGCGCGCGGGCGCGACTTGTTTCGGAAGTGGGTTGGAAGACGGTCCCGCACACTGGCACCGCGGGCGGGCGGGCGCCTGTAGTCGGAACCACCCGAGCAGTCGCCCAGCCCTCGAGTGCGGTTCGCGGCCCCGTCTAGGTTTCCCCCCCGCTCCGTGGGTCTCGTTAGGAACACCGATCCTGCCCTGTTGACACTGGGGTTTGTTGTGACTTCTTTCCTGAAGACCTGCGCGCCTCGGATGGGATGTTTGAAAACGGAGCTCTCGGAACCTGTGGCCGCGACGGGCTTCGGAAAGTGGAGCAGGCAGTGGCGGGTGGGCTTCGGGCTGAGCGTCCCGTCGCGCCTGCAGCCGGGGAGGTGCGGGCGCGAGCGCCGGGCAAGCGACAGGCTGCTTGACTTGCTGCCCACGCTCTCCGACCGCAGCTACCATGCCTCGGAAAGGCACCCAGCCTTCCACCGCCCGGCGCAGAGACGAAGGGCCGCCGCCGACCCCAGACGGCACCGGCAGCGACGCGGAGCCCGAGCCGCCGTCCGGCCGCGCCGAGAGCCCGGCTGCCGGCGCAGGTGAGTAACCCGCTGCAGCTCCGCAGGAACGCGCGCGGGGGGACGGGGTGCGTCTGCGCCCAGCCTGAGACCGGCTGGGGTTGCTGGGCGCGGGCCAGGGGCTGCGGACTTGACCTCTGGAGGTCCCGCGCCGGCCCCGTAGCGAGTGCAGCTCAGGAAAGCCGCCCGGCGCTATTCAGATAGGACTCGCGTGCAATTTCCGTGTAACGGTGCCGGAGGGGATGGGGGCGAGCAAACGGCTTCGATTGCGATTTTGTGGTCTTTTAAAATGGCACAAACACCTTTATTGTATTTCCACTGAGATTTTGCTAGGGTAAGCTAGGACCCGTTGGACTCTTTTCATACAGAACCATGAACGGTACGAAGTTCCTTGACCCTAACCTAATCTCCGTGGTCTTAGAGTGCTTTTAAACAGGTGATGATTCCTTTGAAACTACTGTAGTTCTTGTGGGTCCGGAATTTGGCGACATTATGAAACCCCTGAGACAGTGTCAGCGACACTTGTAAGTTTCCAAAGTGAATAATCCAAGTGACCAACAGAGCCTTAGAATTTAACTCCTGTTTAGGATGGGTAGCAAGGGATCAGCGTGTGGTTTTTCCAGATCTGGTTTCTGATGTAGTGTTTTGACTCCTAAGAGGTATACTTAAAAAATATTTAGTAACTGATGGCATTTCCTTTTTAGTAAAACCAAGCCGAAAGTAGAATCTTATCCCTGTGACTTTAGGGTAATACTATATTTTTGTGGAAGACATAAATGTCTGGTTTTCATAAGTAGTATCCCTCCTTTCCATTTTTTTTAGGATTAGCCAGAAGTAATCTTCCAAACTAATTGCACTAATGTACACTTCTCCCCTCCCCCCTTGCCTTCCCTATCCTTCTTTGACTTAGAGACTCCAAGTGAGGAACTTGATAATAGAAGTTTAGAAGAAATTTTGAATAGTATTCCCCCTCCCCCACCTCCAGCAATGACCAATGAAGCTGGAGCTCCACGGCTTATGATAACTCATATTGTAAATCAGAACTTCAAATCCTATGCTGGGGAAAAAATCCTGGGACCTTTCCATAAGGTATTTGTACATTTTAAAACTATTGTAATACATCTTTATTGCAAGATCTTTCCACTTTTTGTGGAATGGTTAGAATTAGAACATCGTCTGATTTAAGGTATTGTAGCTTGCAAAAGGAGAACATAATATAGAAAATGTGTCTTCTAATAATGAAAATTTTTACGGCAAATAAAAGCGAAAACAAAATTAGTGTTAATATGACCGTCTAAATTTTTCTTTTCTTTTTATACAGCGCTTTTCCTGTATTATTGGGCCAAATGGCAGTGGCAAATCCAATGTTATTGATTCCATGCTTTTTGTGTTTGGTTATCGAGCACAAAAAATAAGGTCTAAAAAACTCTCAGTACTAATACATAATTCTGATGAACACAAGGATATTCAGAGTTGTACTGTAGAAGTTCATTTTCAAAAGATAATTGATAAGGTAAGGGGCTTCTGCTATTCGGTTATTTGCAGCTTCAAGTAAGGAAAACAGAGAAGAAAACTTCAATACTTTGCACATTTGATTGTTTTTGGCTTAAATCAGCTTTTAAAAATTTTAACTAAAGCAAAAGAGATGGTAATTTTAATTAACTGTGTAACGATTTTTTTCTTTTTGAGGAGTAGGGGTTCCTGTTAATAAATTTTTTAGCCGGAGAAATGAAGTATAAATAGCTCATAGTAATCCTTACACTTTCTGGACAAAACATTGAGCAGTTTTAGGATACTGAGTGCTAAATAGGCATTCTTTTACTATAAATTTGAGCTCAAATTTTAAAAGTTATATTTTTAATTGCTTAGAATAAATTTACTAAACTTGAAAATTTTTATGGTTGAGTTATTTTTACCAACACCATTATTTCAGTGCACACTGAGGTTAGTTTATTTGTGGTTTTCTATGTCTGTGATATGATGAGCTTTTCTTTGGTTGGAACTATTTGATTCTGTTGATTTTTTTTTTTTTCTTTTCTGTTTAATGAATAATTTTAGGAAATTCGTGAATCAAAACTGATTAAATAGAGCTCAAAAATAAAACAACACGTATAGTGAAATTGGGGAAATGACTTGGTTTCTGGGCTTTTTTTTTTTTTTTTTAGCATGAAGGGCTTTAGTTGCACAGAAGCATCTAGTTTATTAATACATTTTGTTGAGTAATTTGGATTAGAAAATAGATTGCCAGTAAATCAGATGTTATTCTATTGCTATTAGCTTTGATTCATCTATATTTTTAAAACAAAGCTTCAGTATAGCAGAGCTTTTACGGTCAGGGAATGTGAGTTTTAGTATTAAATCAGGAATTATTGATTCTTTATGGTTGTTCTCTTTACCTTTGATTAAATCTGTCAACATGATTTAATTAGATGGGTGAGTTTGTTTTGGGTGTGATGGGATTCTTGTCCATCAGCTCTTCAAATACGATTTTAGGTTTGTTTGGGGATGGGTTTTTTGGTTGGTCTCTTTACTTTTTGGTTTTTGTGATCTTTGAGAAAGGTGCCAACTTGGAAAAGTGTTCTTTGCCAAGCAAGGTTATTTCTGAGAATTGCTGCCAGTTTGTAAGCATATTCAGTGAAGTTTTTAATCCACAGTATTCATTTCCGTATGAACTGAGTGAAATTTGAAGCAGACCTGTGACTTAATACCAACACTTGTTTTCTGGTTTTGTTTTTCCTCAAAACAGGAAGGAGATGATTATGAAGTCATTCCTAACAGTAACTTTTATGTATCCAGAACGGCCTACAGAGATAATACTTCTGTCTATCATATAAGTGGGAAGAAAAAGACCTTTAAGGATGTTGGAAATCTTCTTCGAAGCCATGGAATTGACTTGGACCATAATAGATTTTTAATCTTGCAGGTGAGATTATTAAAGACTTCAGAAGGTCTTTCTTATTACTTTTTCCCCCCCAACAATGCCAGAGAGGT